>NW_006400264.1:24837-30278 GCF_000299155.1 Elephantulus edwardii
ATTGGCAAGGGATAGAGCAAGGTTTACGCTGTTGTACATAGAGATGCTATGAATCACAGGCGACTCATAACAACAATATATTTTAATTGTGATTTTAAGGAACATTTACAGGGAAGTTAGATTGTCATTCATTCACTGTTGCACATTTTACTCCCTTATCCTCTCTTCTTTCTCCCTCAGTTTTTTGTGTCTTTTATTTAAAAAAAATTATTCATTGTTTTCTAATTACCTACATCCCCTGCCCCAGTCCTCTTTGCAATGATATATCTCTTGTTCTGGGCTGTTGTAGTACATATAATGCCTAATCATATAGTCATTTTAGACATGCATCTGAAAACTAGGCAATAAAGAAGGTCAAAGAAGGATCAATACCAGTTTTGGAGAAGATTACTGAGTTTTCAGTATTGAGTCATGAACTGCCAAAAGAACAAACATATCTTTTTATTTGTACTGTATATTTTTAAAATTTTTTTGCTTATTTAACTTTTTGTATTTGGACACAATCATTCACATACATTGTATTTTATGTAAGTTACTATTGAGTATACTCAATACTTTCCTCCAGCACCACAACTCAAAGGCATCAATTCTACTTCTATTATCCTTAGTTATTGTCCAGCTTTCTGATGCATAGCAAGTAATTGTGAAGGCTACGGCCTGGATCACACACACCTTAGTATCTAGGTGGACATCGTTGCTCTCCAGTATGCTGAAGAGTTCTTTGACAGTAGATTTTCCCTTATTCAATTCTTCTTTTGATTTCCTGGCTTGCTGGTACCAAGAGAGCTGATTGTGGAGTCAAGCAAGCTGGAACTGTTCACAATCTAAATCTCTTCACTGTCTATGATGATGCTGTCAATAGGCCAAGTAATAAGAATCTTTGATTTCTTGATGTGGAGCTTCAGTTCATATTGAAAACTGCAGTCCTTCACTTTCTGAAGCAAATGCTTCAGGTCCTCCTCAGTATCAGCAAACAAGGTTTTCTCATCTGTATAATACAGGTTATTCATGAGTTTTTCTTCAATCTTGATGCCATAATCCTCCTCATAGAGTTCAGCCTCCTGCATAATCTGTTCTACAAATAGACTGAAAAATGTATAGAAATAGGATGCATCCTTGGCATACATCTTTCCTGATTTTGAACCATGCAGTGTTCCCTTGCTTTGTTCTGATGACTGGTTCAGATATAGTTTTCACATAAGCACAGTCAGGTGTTTTAGGATTCCTGATGTTCTCAGGGATAGCGACAATTTGTTGTGATCCACATAGTCAAATGACTTTGTATAGTCAATTAAACACAGATGGACATTCCTCTGGTACTTTCTACTTTCAGCCAAGATCCATCTGACATTGGTCATAATGTCCCTAGTGTCATGGCCTCTTCTAAACCCAGCCTACAAATCTGATAGTTCTCTGTTGATGTGCTGTTCCAGTTGTTTTTGGATGATTTTGAGCAGGATCTTGCTTGCATGTGATATTAATGGTACTGTTCGATAATTTCTGCACTCTGTCAGGTCACCATTTTTGGATTGGAACAAATATGGATCTCTTCCAGTCAGTTGACTAGTTGATTATCCTCCAGATTTCTTGGCATAACTTGGTGAGCACATCCAGGTTAGCATCTGTATTTTAAATATGTCAACTGGTATGCTGTCGATTCCTGGGGCCTTGTTTTTTTTGCCAAATCCTTCAGAACAGTTTGAACTTCCTCCTTCATCACCACAGGCTCATGATCATACATTGTTTGACGAAATTATTCTGTGTCAGCAAATTGTTTCTGATACAGTGACTTACACTTTCCATCTTCTTTTAATGCTTCCTGGATCATTTAACATTCTGTCCACAGCATCCTTAAGAAATGCCAAGTGAATTCAGTCTTTTTGATTTTCTGACTCCAGCTCTTTGCACATTTCTCTTTTTTTTTTGACTCATCTTTTTTTAAATTAAATTTTATAGACTTTTCTGTTCATTCATTATTGCACGTTTTCCTCCTTTCCTAACCCTCCCCACAGTCCATTTTTCTCTTTGAAAAGTAAAAACCAACCAAACAAACAAACAAAAAATCCTCTCATTAGTATACACCCCCCTCCAGTCCACCCCGCCATGCAACTCTCATTCTGGACTCTTTTCATGAAAATGATACATAATCATATATCCCTTTGGAACAGTTCTCTCCCTAACCTGTTTCAATGCAGTATACATTATTCCCTCTTTTCATAGTTTCCTTCCAACCTCAATGTCATTCCTGCTTTACAACATTGGCACTATGCAGAATTTATCCCTTTGTGACTGAGATATTTCACTCAGTATAATGTCCTCCAGGGTCACCCATTTTGTATACTATTTCATAAGTTCCTTGTTTTTCAGTGCAACATGGTATTCCATTGTATGAATATACCACAGCTTCTCTATCCATTCATTTGTTGATGGGCACTTGGGTTGTTTCCAAGTCTTTCCTATTGTAGACAAAGTCACAATAAACATGAGTGTGCTTATATCTGCTTGGATGACAGTTATGGTTTCTTTCGGTTATATTCCCAGTAGTGGAAAATGCTAATCTTACTGGAGTGAGATTATATCTTATAGTTGTTTTGATTTGCATCTCTCTTAGAGCTAGATATTTTGAATATTTCTTCATATGTTTGTTTGCCATCTTAATGTTTTCTTTGGTGAAGTGTCCGTTCATATTCTATGCCCATTTTTTCAATCAAATTGTTTACCTTTATCTTATTGTGGTGGTCCAGTATTGTATTACTTCTAGGTATACTATTTAATCCTCTCCTGATCATAGGTTTTCCAGAATGCTTGGAAGACAGTTTATGTTGTGGATTAGGTCTTCTAGAGTTCTTCCAAGCTTTTCTTTAATGAATTTTATAGTCCTTGATTTTAATCCTAGGTCCATAATCCGCTTTGAATTGGTTTTTGTGTATGGAGTGAGGTGTGGATCTTGCTTGAGTTTTATGCAGATAGTTTTCCGATTTTGTCAAAACCATTTGTTAAAAAGGTTGCTATTTCCCCACTTAACTGATTTCATCTCCTTGTCAAGAATCATTTGATTATAGGTAGATGGTCTGATTTCTGGATTCTCAATTCTATTCCATTTATCTGATTTATCTGGGGCCTTGTTTGTGTGTTTGTTTATGTGTTTGTCGTTGTACCAGTACCATGCTGTTTTGACCACCATGACAATGTAGTAGGATTTTAAATCAGGGAGTGAGATGGCTCCTACCTTGTTTCTCTTTTTAAGGAGTGCTTTGCGTTTTGGGTCCTCTTTCCATTCCAAATAAAACTGGAGATAGCCTTTTCCATCTCTTTGAAGAATGGAATTGGCATTTGTATTAGGACTGAATTGAACGTGTAAATTGCCTTCAGTTGTATTATCATTTTCACAGTATTGAGTCGTCCTATCCATGAGCAAGGAATATTCTTCCATTTCTTCAGGTTACATTTTGTTTCTTGTAGTAATGTTTTGTAATTTTCTTTGAATAGATCCTTTGTGCTTCTGATTGGATTTGCTCCCATGTATTTAATCTTGATATTAGCTTTGTCATGGGCATTGTTTTTCTTAGTTCGTTTTATATTCTCTTTGTCACTGTAGAGAAATCCAATTGAGATTTGTATGCTGAGCTTATATCCTGCCACTTTGTTGAATTGGTCAACGATGTCCAATAGTTTTCTTGCTGAGTCTTTAGGGTTTTCTAAGTATACAATCATATCATCTGCATATAGAGATACTTTTACTTCCTCAATGCCAATTTGGATACCTCTTATATCCTTCTCTTGTCTTATTGCTTTCAATAAGTCTTCCAATACAATATTGAACATGAGAGGTGATAGTGAGTGAGCATCCTTCCCATTTTTCAAAGAGAATGCCTTTAATATCTTTCCATTGATAACAATGTTGGCTCTCGGTTTTGCACATATACTTTTTACTATGTTGAGGAAATTCTTCTCTAATCCTATTTTATAGAGTGTTTTAATCAGGAAATGGTTTTGGATTTTGTCAAAGGCCTTTTCTGCATCAATTGTGGTTCTTCTTGTTCTTTGTTTTGTTAATGTGTTGAATTACACTGAATGGATTTTTCTTATGTTAAACAATTGTTGCATACCTGTTATGAATCCTACTTGGTCATGGTGAATTAATTTTTTTTATTATTTTCTTATTCTATTGGCCAGAATTTTATTCATGATTTTTGTGTCTACGTTCATGAGAGATATTGGCCTATAGTTTTCCATCTTGGTGGTGTCCTTACCTGACTTTGGTTTCAAAGATATGTTTGCTTCATAGAATGTTGTTGTTGTTATGTGCCTTCAAGTCGCTTGTGACTATTAGCGATCCTATGTACAAGAGCCCTAAATGCTGTTCTATCCTGTGCCAACCTTGCCGTCTCAAACACACTCATTCCCACCACTCCACTCACAGAATCGATCCATCTCATCAAGGATTTCCCTCTCCTGTGCCATCCCTCCACTCTCCCAAACATGATGTCCCTCTCCAAGGACCAGTCCCTCCTTGCAACATGCCCAAAGTTTGTCAGAGGAAGCTTCAGAATCCTTGAATCCAGGGAGCATGCTGACTTCACCTTCTCCTGGAAAAACTGTTTGTTCTCCTAGCAGTCCATGGTATATTCAACACTCTTCTCCAGCACCACAACTCAAAGGCATCAATCCTCTTTCTATCAACCCTATTCACTGTCTAAAGACTATAGACTGGATCAGGTGCACCTTAGTCTTCAGCCTGACGTCATTGCTCTTCAGTACTCTTCAGAGGTCCCTCACAGCTGACTTTCCCAATGCAATTCCATCTTTTATATTTTCTGAAATTGTTTACGGAGAATTGGTGACAGTTCTTCTCTGAATGTTTGATAAAATTCGTTTTTAAAACCATCTGGTCCAGGGGATTTTTTTTTTTTGCTGAAAGTTGTTTTATTACCTTTTTACTTTCTTCTTTTGTAACATTTCTGTTCAGATTTTCAATTTCGTTTTTGTGTCAGTTTAGGTAGGTTGTGTTTTTCTAAGTATTTGTCCATTTCCTCTAGGTTTTCATATTGGTTTGTGTAGTTTTACATACTATTCCATTGTTAGCCTTTTTATTTAAGTTGGTTCTGTTATGAAGTTGCCCATTTCATCTTTTATTCAATTATTTGTGTTAGTTTTTCTAGGTGTCTGTCAATTTTATGAACTTTTTCAAAGAACCAAATCCTAGTTTTATGGTTTCAATTGTTTTTCTCTTTTCTGTTTCATTTATTTCTGCCCTAATTTTTCTAAGTTCAGTTTTTTAGATGGTATCAGATTTTCTTGCTGTTCATTTTCAATTTGTTGAAGATGTTGGGTTAGAAAGTCAATGGTCTATGCACACCCATGTTTATTGCAGCTTTGTTGACAATAGCAAGGAGTCGGAAACAACCTAAGTGCCCATCAACAAACGAATGGCTAGAGAA
>NW_006400264.1:31053-33440 GCF_000299155.1 Elephantulus edwardii
AAACAGACATTCAGATGGCGGGGGAAGAAGAACAAACTGGGGAGGAGGGTAGAGAGAATGGTGCAGCAATGAAGGAATGAAAACCCCAAATCCCTGTAAATGTTCATTAAAACTAATAAAATTTAATAATAAAAAAACAAAAACAAAAAAAGGCAAAAAGAATAAAAAAAAGAAAGTCAATGGTCATTTTTTCCTGCCTTTCGATGTGCTTGCTTATTGCTATAAATTGACCTCTGATTACTGCTTTGGCTGTTTTCCAAAGGTTTTGGTAAGTGACTTTTTTCCCCCTTTTTCAGTTTTGTTAATATATGTTTTATATAATTTGCAGGTCTTTCATTTGGTGCATAGATATTTATTATTGTTATATCCTCTTGTTCTATTGACCCTTTAAGCATTATCTAGTGAGCTTCCTTGTGCTTTGTGATCATTTTTACACTGAAATTTATTTTATCAGAGATTAATATCACTATTCCTGGTTTTTTTTTCTGGTTGCCCTTTGCTTGGTATATTTTTTCCAGACCCTTTTATTTTTAGTCTTTCTTTGTCTTCCATTTTCATGTGTGTCTCTTGTAGACAGCTTATTGATGGATTTTATTTTTTTTTTTCATCCAATCTGCTATTCTTTTTCTCTTTAGTGGTACATTTAAACCATTCACATTCAGTGTGATTACTGAGAGGCAAGGTTTTATTGATATTATTTTGTTGAGCTCTTTTTGGTGTTATTACTAGTTACTTTGGTCCATCCTGCTTTCTGTGGAACCTCTCTAAGAAGGATGTTTCCTGCAACACTGGTCTTGTTTCTACAAACTACTTTAGGTTCTCTTTTTCTGGGAGTATTTTAATCTCTCCTTCATATTTTATGGGCAATTTCACTATGTACAATATTCTTGGTTGAGGGTTGTGTTCTTTGAGTGTTCGATATACACCAGTCCACTGTCTTTTTGCTGGAATGTTTTCTGCTGAGAATTCAACATTTAATCTTATCTGCTCTCCCTTATAGGTTACTCTTTGTCTCTCCCTAGCTGCTTTCAGAATTCTCTCCTTACCTATGGTTCTAGCAAACTTGACTATGATATGCCTTGATATTTATCTTTTGGCGTTTATTCTATATGGTGTTTGCTCAGCTTCTTGAATAAATATTCTCTTATTGTTTATTATGCCTGGCAAAGTTTCTTCTAGTATTTCTTTCACAACTTTTTTGGTACCTTTACTTGTTTCTTCCTGTTCTGGGATTCTGATAATGCGCATTTTATTTCTCTTGAGGTCTCACATTATTCTTAGGTTTTCTTCTTTTTTCTTTCCTTTTTGATTCTACTTTTTCTCTAGTAGAGTATTGCTGACAATTCTATCTTCTATTTCACTGGTTCTGTGTTCCAGCACTTCAATTATGTTTATGTGTCCCTCTGTCATGTTGACAGCATCTGAGACATTGGACCTCATTTTATGGGTTGTGGTTCCTTCTTTTTCCAGAGCCTCTAATGCCTCATTTGTTTTATCTGCATTGTTTTGGATTGTTTTTATAAGCTCCTCCTGGTTTTTGCTTGCAATGTTCTGTAATTCTTCAAGTTTGTCTTTCACCTTAAGAAAATATTCAACCATTGTTCTTTAAATTCTGTGTCAGAAAGTTCCATCAGACTGTCTGGCTTCAGAAAATCCATTGTTACTGTATCACTTTTTGGAGGTGACATCTTGACTTGCAATTGTGTAAGGTGTGAGGTAGCCTGCTTCTTAATGATACTGCTGTGGTAGAGTTTTTAATGCCTAAGGCAATGGTAGGTTCTTGATCTGAAGTCACTGTTACAGAAGAGGATGTGGCAGCTATGTTGCCTGTGTTTCTCTTGGAACTTCTGAACCAAAGACAGTTTCAGTTTAGGGTCTGTGAAAGCCATCTCTTCTGTTGGATAATTATTGCAGCTAATGCAGACCATAGTGCTCCAGATTAAAGACTGTTAGTTGACTAAACGTGAGGAGATGTGAGGCTGAGCATGCATGAGCCAGTAGACATGCACGCAAGAGTATGCTAGATGGGTGTGCACCCAAATGCTTGTACAATGGGCACGTGTGCAGACCTCACTCAGATTCTAGCTGTTGAGGTGAGCCTATGTGGGTCCTCTCTCAGCTTGCAAATTCCAGCAGATGCCCACCAAGACTAGCTGTCCAGATGGGTACGTGTGGTTATCTCACTTGGATTACAGCTGTTTGGTTTGTGGCTGGTGGGCCTTCATGTTCTGGCAGGTCTTCACATTGAGGTGGGGCTTCACGTTTCGGAGGGGCTTCATTTCTTTATATTACTAGAGTAATATAAAAGTATGTAAGAAGAAGCTTTATCCTCTCTGACTTTAAGAAGCACTCTGGTTACATTCTCTCTCTCTTTTTAAAAAATTATT
>NW_006400264.1:33860-35143 GCF_000299155.1 Elephantulus edwardii
TTGTGTGAATATACCACAGCTTCTCTATCCATTCGTTTGTTAATGGGCACTTAGGTTGTTTCCAACTCCTTGCTACTGTGAACAAAGCTGCGATAAATATGGGTGTGCATATATGTCCTTGGATGCCGGTCATGGTCTCTTTAGGGTATATTCCCAGTAGTGGAATTGCTGGGTCAAATGGTATCTCTATTTGCCACTTTTTGAGAAAGCGCCACACATGGCAAGGGGTTGGAAACTTCTGGGGTGGGGGCGTTGATACCTACAGTGTTGCGGATCAAAGGTCCAGAGATGTATTCCATGTTCAAAATTACTCCCTCTCCATTGGGTCTGCGAGGATCTTTCGCCAACTCCAAAATTCAAAGCTGGCGGGGTGGGGCCAAAAACTTGGGCTGGGGGGCATTGATACATGCTGGGGCGCAGGTCAAAGTTCACAGGTGTGTCCCATGTCCAAAACCACTCCCTCTCGCCAATGGGTCTGCGAGGAATTTTATCCAATTACAAAATTCAAAGCTGGCCGGGGGGTGGGGGGACAGGGCAAAAACTTTGGGGCGAGAGGGTGTTGATACCTGCGGGGGTGCAGGTCAAAGGTGCAGAGGTGTGTCCTGAGTCCATACCACTCCCTCTGTTCACTGGGTCAGCGAGGACCTCTTGCCAACTCCAAAATTCAAACCTGGAGGGGGGGCCACAAACTTCCGGGGTGGGGGGCCATTGATACCTGCCGGGGTGCAGTTCAAAGGTCCACCGGTGTGTCCCATGTCCAAAAACACTCCCTCTCTCCACTGGGTCTGCGAGGACCTTTCACCAACTCCAAAATTCAAAGCTGGTGGGGTAAGGGGCAAAAACGTTAGGTGGGGGGTGTTGATACCTGCCAGGGCATGGGGAAAAGGTCCAGAGGTGTGTCCCATGTCCAAAACCACTCCCTCTCTCCACTGGGTAGAGAGGACCTCTCTCCATCTCCAAAATTCAAAGCTGGCTAGGGGGTTGAAATTCCGGGGTTGGGGGCATTGATACCTGCAGAGTTGCCGGATCAAAGGTCCAGAGGTGTGTCCCGTGTCCAAAATCACTCCCGCTCTCCACCGGGTATGTGAAGAATTCTCGCCAAATCCAAAATTCAAGCCTGGCATGGGGGCAAAAAAGCTCCGGGCAGGGTGGTGTTGAGACCTGCCGGGGTGCGGATCAAAGGTCCAGAGGTGTGTCCCATGTCCAAAACCACTCCCACTCTCCACTGGGTCTTTGAGGAATTCTCGCCAACTCCAAAATTCGAAGCTGGAGGGGGGACGCAA
>NW_006400264.1:35624-40707 GCF_000299155.1 Elephantulus edwardii
GTGCAGGTCAAATTTCCAGAGGTGTGTCTCCTGTCAAAAACGACTCCTGCTCCCCACTGGGTCTGTGAAGAATTCTCACCAACTCCAAAATTCAAAGCTGGGGGGGGGCTGTCAAACATCCTGGGCGGGTGAGCGTTTTTACCTGCTGGGGAGCAGGTCAAAGGTCCAGAGGTATGTCCTGTGTCCAAAAACACTCCCGCTCTCCACTGAGTCTATGAGGAAATCTCGCCAACTCCAAAATTCGGAGCTGGGGGGGGGGCGCGCAAACTTCCAGGGGGGGCGTTTTTACCTGCTGGAGCATGGGTTAAAGGTGCAGAGGTGTGTCCAGTGTTCAAAACCACTCTTTCTATCCACTGGGTCTGTGAAGACCTCTTGCCATCTCCAAAATTCAAAGCTGGTGCGTGGGCGCAAACTTCCGAGGCGGGGCAGGGTGGGGGGGAGGCGTTGATACCTGGCGGGGTGCGGGTCAAAAGTCCAGAGGTGTGTCCCATGTCCAAAACCATTCCCTCTCTCCACTTGGTGTGCGAAGACCTCTCCCCAACTCCAAATTTCAAAGCTGGCAGGGGTGCGCACACTTCCGGGGTGGGGGTGGGGCGTTGAACCCGCAGGGGTGACGGTCAAAGGTCCAGAGGTGTGTCGCCTGTCCAATACCACTCTTCTCTCCACTGGGGCTGCAAGGACCTCTTACCAACCCCAAATTTTAAAGCTGGCAGAGGGGTGTAATCTTGCGTGGCAGGGGACATTGATACCTGCAGGGACGCGGGTCAAAAGTCCAGAGGTGTTTCTCATTTTGAAAACCACTCCCACTCCCCAATGGGTCTGTGAGGAATTCTCACCAACTCCAAAAAATCAAAACAGGCGGTGTGTGTGTGTGTGTGTGCAAACTTCTTGGGTGGAGGAGGGCATTTTTACCTGCCGGGGTGCTGCTCAAAAGTCCAGAGGTGTGTCCCATGTCTGAAACCACTCCCTCACTCCACTGGGTGTGCGAGGACCTCTTTCCACTTCAAAATTTAAAGATGGCGGGGGGGTGAAGCTTCCGGGGTGGGGGGGGGGCATTGATACCTCCTGGGGAGCATGACAAAGGTCCAGAAGTGTGTCCCGAGCCCAAAGCCACTCCTTCTCTCCACTTGGGCCGCGAAGACCTCTCTCCAACTCCCAGATTCAAAGCTGGCTTGGGAGCGCAAGCTTCCAGAGTCGGGGTGCATTGATACCTGCCTTAGAGTGGGTCAAAGGTCCAGAGGTGTGTCCCTTGTCCAAAACCATTACTTCTCTACACTGGGTCTGCGAGGACCTCTTGCAAATTCCAAAATTCAAAGCTGGTGAGGGGATGGAAACTTACTGGGTTGGGGGGCGTTGATACCACCCAGGGCACGGGTAAAAGGTCCAGAGGTGTGTCCCATGTCCAAAACCACTCCCTCTTTCCACTGGGTCTGCGAGGACCTCTCTCAAACTCCAAAATACAAAGCTGGCAGCAGGGCTCAAACTTCCGAGTTAGGGGGGCGTTGATACCTGCAGGGGCACAGATCAAAGGTCCACAGGTGTGTCCCTTGTGCATAACCACTCCTTCTCTCCACTGGGTCTGCAAGGACCTCTCGCCAACTCCAAATTCAAAGCTGGCTGTGGGGCCCAAATTTTGGGGCCAGCAGGCCTTGATACCTTGAGGGGTACGGGTCAAAGGTCCAGAGTTGTGTCCCGTGTCAAAACTACTCTCTCTCTCCATTTGGTCTGCAAAGACCTCTCGCCAACTCCAAATTTCACAGCTGGTGGAGGTGCGCAAACTTCGGGGGAGGGGGGGCGTTGATATCTGCAGGGGTGAAGGTCAAAGGTCCAGGTGTGTCCCATGTCCAAAACCACTCACTCACTCCACTGGGGCTGTGAGGACCTCTCACCAACTCCAAAATTCAAAGCTGGAGGGGGGTGCAAACTTCCAGGGGGGCGTTTTTACCTGCTGGGGCGCAGATCAAAGGTCCACAGTCGTGTCCTGTGTCCAAAACCACTCCCTCTCTCCACTGGGTCTGCAAAGACCTAAGACCTCTCGCCACCTTGAAAATTCAAAGCTGGCTGGGGTGCACAAATTTCCAGGGTGGGGGGCCGTTGATACCTGCGGAGGCAAGGGTCAAAGGTCCAGAGGTGTGTTCCCTGTCAAAACTACTCTCTATCTCCACTGGGTATGCGAGGGCCCCTTGCCAACTCCAAAATCATAGCTAGCGGGGAGGCACAAACTTCAGAGGTGGGGGGCATTGATACCTGCAGGGGCACAGGTCAAAGGTCCAGAGGTGTGTCCCATGTCCAAAACCACTCCCGCTTGCCACTGGGGCTGTGAGGACTTCTCGGCAAACCAAAAATTCATAGCTGTCAGAGGGGTGTAAACTTCCGGGGCAGGGCAGCATTGATAACTGGGGGGGGGGAGGGTCAAAAGTCCAGAGGTTTTTCTCCTGTTGAAAATCACTCCCGTTCCCCACTGGGTCTATGAGGAATTCTCATCAACTCCAAAATTCGAAGCTGGTGGGGGATGTGTGTGCGTGTGCAAACTTCTGGGGCAGGGGGGCTTTTTTACATGCTGGGGAGCTGGTCAAAGTTCCAGAGACGTGTCCCGTGTCGAAAATCACTCCCACTCCCCACTGGGTCTGTGAGAAATTCTAGCCAACTCCAAAATTCGAAGCTGGAGGGGGGTTGATACAAACTTCCGGATTAGGGGGCTTTGACACCTGCCAGGGCACTTGCCAAAGGTCCAGAGGTGTGTCCCTGTCCTAAACCACTCCCTCTCTCCAAAGGTTCTGCGAGGACCTCTCGCCAACTCCAAAACTCAAAGCTGGCTGGGATGCACAAACTTCCAGGGCGGGGGGCGGGGTGTTGATACCTGCCTAGGCAAAGGTCAAAGGTCCAGAGGTGTGTCCCCTGTCAGAAAACCACTCCCTCTCTCCACTGGGTATGCGAGGACCACTCATCAACTCCAAAATTCAAAGCTGGTGGGGGACACAACTTCTGGTGGTATTGATACCTGCCAGGGTATTGGAGATCCAGCCCCGATATGTCGGGAGAACTCCGCCAAAAGGAGGCACCAGGTTGAAATGAAGACGGGAAGAAACTATTAGTTGATGGCGAATAGCAACCTTTATTATTCTGGCAAGGGTATATATACACGTCTTAGGAACATGCCTACAGGGGTAATCACATTATCTCTTAACTGTCCAGAGATGTTGACTGGTAGATCAAACATTCCAAGACATTCACACAAAACAAAGACCTCTTCTGGGATAGCTTATAATATATTTTGAAAGACAATTCAGAAACCTTCGGTCACTCCCTATTCATTAGCATACTGCTTCCTGGAGTTGTTTTCTGCAAAACAGATGGTCAAGCCAAGATAGGTGGTCCTGCTGTTTTTACAAGGCATTGCTGATCCTGCTTTGCAGGTTAGCCAGCTCCTCCCTTTTAATACAATAAAATATGGGATGCTGCCTGTCTTAGGTGGATATGAGACCTCAAACTCAAGTTGCCTGTCTTTGGGATCATAGCAGTCAATGCTACTCCCTGTCTTAGGATCATGAGCGAGTCTCATTCCTTGCCCGTCTTTGGCTACACATCCTGCATTTGTCTGGGGAGGGCCTTAAATTGAATTCCATGCACGTTACACAGCAGTTCTCTATAATGCTTGGCTATTACATGACCAACACAAGGAAGGACACATAGTATACCTATGATAACAATGCAAAGAGCAACAATCGTAAAAAGAAGATTTCTAAATGAAGTTACTGAAGGAAACCAGTCTTTTAGATTTTGAAATATTTGACTAGCTTGTTCAGTCGGGGAAATATTTATATCTGGGGTATTCTGCATTTCTATAATTCTTTGGTGCAGATCATACAAATCAAGAGAATCATTATTAGACATCCAAATTCCTTTAAAATGAGATACTACCTTTGTCCAATCATTATCTGAGCTATTGTATTTCAGTTTAGTAACACAAATAGACTCAAAGGCCCCATGACATCTTAACTTTCCGTTCATTCTAATTTGTTGCACCATGCTTCCTAATACATTCACTGTATCATATAAAGCATTTATTTTTTGTTCCATAACTTCATCCACATTCTCTTGCTCTACCCAATTTTTTGTCACATTATGCATTAACCCATTTACAAACTTAGCCCTTTGAATTTCTTGAGTAAAAGCTACAGCAGAAGTAGAGACAGCAGCAATCATAGAGATAAGAGAAACAATTCCTACAATAATTAGACCTACAGCTCTTTTGGTTCTAGATGACAACTTATATAACTCTTTTAAAATTTGCAAGCTTTTATCATCATACCAAACATCATTTAACTTTACCGGTGTCATAACAAAAGGAGGATTCTTTAGAATAACAACTGAATCACCTTTGGTAACAGAGCTAATACAGTTATAAATTTTACAATGAGAACGACTTACATTAAATTTTGGATAATCGCCAGTGATTACATTATTACCAATTAATAAGACATATGGTTCAGGTACACAAGGCATGACTTTAGCATTTGTGACATTATCTCCTTTAAATTTATCTTTTGGTACACAGAAAATATTTATAGATCCCATATTAGCAACTAATTTTCATAATTCAGTTTGAAAATTCTTCATATCAATAGTCCAAATTTCTTCTACTGATCCTTAGCTTCGACTTTATTTGATGGAGCCAAATCATACAAATTCAAATCTGCAGTAACATTTTTCTCCAGATGAGAGGGTGAAGTAAAAGTAGATCTGGAACATATGTCCTTTAAGATTCAGCTTGAATCCTCATTGTCAGAGTCAGCAATATCACCATCTTTATTTCTGTCAGGCAATACATTTTCTGCAGAGCGTACCAACTTTTCAGGAAGGCATTTTGCACTTTCACAGTTCTGTGGAAAAACACAAACATAGCCTCGACACCATATTAACATAGGGTCGGGTCTTTTTCATTGTTTTGTTAATACATCCTTTCATTTAATTTCAGTATAATTTTATTGTTCTCCAGATTTCTTGGCACAACTTGGTGAGCACAACCAGGGCAACATCTGTTATCTGAAATACTTCAATTGGTATACCATCTATTCCTGGG
>NW_006400264.1:47932-48485 GCF_000299155.1 Elephantulus edwardii
ATATATACTTTTAGACTATAGACTGAGGGTAAATTATTAATACTTGCTCAATAGCTTTTAATTTGGCTAGTAGTGCTGGAAATGATGAACAGTCAACTATTTTACAGATCTCTAATTGGTCTAAAAACAGCCTTTTCTCAGGAAAATTCATCAGTAAATATTACAAGAGCATCATAAATTGGTTGATAAAAGCTTTAGGAAATTTAAATAAATTTTTACTTGAAAAATATAATAATTTACCTTTTGGATAATGATGAGTAATTTGACCAGGGTAATTGGCAAATGCAATTATCCCTTTTGTACAATACTGATATAGCCAATTAACTTGTAAAGTATTATAAGGGATAATGATTTTATAAGGTCTTATATTAAACATTCAGTCGGAGGGGTCTGAGACTGGCCTCTAAGCTGCCCAGGTTTTAGCTAGTCGGATCCCTAACCCCTTCTCTGAGCAGCCTGCCGGATCAAATGTCACATGGTTTTTGCGTCTTCGATTACCTGGGAAGATGGGAGGGGTCCATACCTTTTCAACCTATATGCAGAACAGATTATC
>NW_006400264.1:49213-66973 GCF_000299155.1 Elephantulus edwardii
TATGAGGTGGATTGATTCAGTGACTGGGATAATTGGGATGGGAGTGTCAGAGACAGTGCGATTGGCACAGGATAGAGCGGAGTTTAGGGCTGTTGTACATAGGGTCGCTACGAGTCGCAAGCGACTCGACGGCACATAACAACAACAACAAACATACTAAATATTGCAATGACTCCTACCTAAACTCACCAATTGAAACACAGCCTGTGGAAAAATCCACAAAACCTTTTTTGGAGAGTTTGACAAATGTATAAAGCTGCACTTTTTACAAACTTTTGACATAAGGTGGCGCTGTTGATCATTCCTTGGGGGAGTATGCGGAAACGGCATCTAGCAAAATAACAAATGGAGCTAGGACTGTCCAATTAGAAGTTATAAGTCATAAGACCTATATAAGTTATAGGTCTTGCAGTTCTAAACATGGCTTAATTTAATTAACATATTTTAGTGATTTTTGGAAATCATTTAGTGTTCCTTGATTACTAACACGAATTTGAAATTCCTGAGGTTAAACATAATTTTTCTCCATTCTAGTTCCTAAATACATACACTAAAATTCACTCTTCTTTAAGCCTTTTACAACTTACTACACATCTTTAATTTAGCCTTTACTAACTCTCCTATTTTGGCACAACCAGACATTTTATTTTAAAGCAAAACTATTCTCATTTTTTCTCTTAGACAAGAAATACAGAGAACTTATTACCAGTTATTTTACTTATTCTTTTGAACTTTATACCATGTTAAAACTTTAATTTTATTCTTAAGATGATATTTTGTTCAGTAGTTTGGATATACTAAATTATTTTATGTGTGTATATTTCCTCAAAGTGCCATAGTTTAATAACTGAAATTTTAAATACCACATAATCATGGGAGGTAAAATGTTTATACTAAACATTCCTAGAAAATAAGCTGTTTGTTCCTTGCAGATAGGAGACAGCAAGGGACCCCCACAGAGGGAGTGTTGCTTCCTGAGCTGGAGCTCACCTTGAGGCATTAAGGCAATTCCCAAGGACATACCAAATTCTTGCATTTGTGAACCCCTCCCTCTTGAGCCAGGCAGAAGGTCTCCTCATCTGCATTGAATTCTCTATGTGATTTACTTCCTGATAATTCTCAACAAAGACACAGAGAAGCCTGCCTAGGGGTTTTCAGTCAATAACTGCTGGCCCTTTGTTTTAAGCTCTGTGCTCTATCTCATTCCTGGCTGTTTGTCCCATTATTAATAACTATAAAACTATTCCATTCTTTGGGACCCTCCGTTTGCAACACATAATAACAATAATAGAACTATCAATATTGTCATCAGATCTTCTTTAAAGCTAAAAAAAAGCACATAATTTGCTTTCTAGTACTGATTTATAAAGAGATAATTCAACATTGAATTTGTTAATACTCCAATATTCTATTTTTTCCATAATTAGAAACATCTATAAAAACGTTAGGACCTTTATGATACATATAGGTAAAGGCAAAAGGGTATGCTTCTGAAGAACTGAAGAGAGCCTCTTAGAAGGAAAGTGATCATCAAACCGGGTAGCTTTGACTTACACAACTAGGTTCAACACAGGCAAGCATTAATTAAGGGGCTATAGTGGAGAGTTTTTATTTTTACTGCTACAGGTTTTCATTTAAAGTAGAGCAATTAACACAGACACACACAACTCACATAGACTTGTAGTGCCGGTCGCTGGCATGTGTATTTTACAATACTGGCTGAAACATATGGAAATTTCTACCTAAGCACGTAGATACCGGATAGAATGCATGGATATATGAACGTGATAAGAGGATGCCAAGAGCTGATTTTTCAAAGCTCTCTTGAGACAAAAAGTCTCTTTTGGCGCCATGAGACGTTTGAAATATCCGCCTTTGGGTTTTCCTGACCTATGATATTTAGAATTTATTAACTTAAATTTGTCTCTGTCAATTCTTATCTTTCACTGAAACTTTTAGATTGTGTGAGTACTCAAACATTGTCGCATTGAACATAAGACAAAAAGTCAACAAACACGGCAGACAAAAAACAAAACAACATAAACATTGAGGCCTCTTATAACATCTTTCTCCTTATTTTCAACTGTTCTTCATATTTCTGTGTTAACACGTTTCTCTTCTCATTCTTACCCATATTTTAGACCCTTCTGAGTTTTAATACTTTTCTTATTAATAACAAAGGAGAATTCCAAAGGGAGTTATAGGTTATATATCAGTTTTTCTACTAAAAGTGCAAGACTTTAGAATTCTGCATCTGACAAAGCAGGGATAGATTATAAAAGCTCCGAATTGTTTTAATAAATTTCTTTCCCATAAATTAGCACTAATGTGTAGCACATAAAATTGCATTTGAGCCTTTTGGTCATCAGGTTCTGCACAATCATAAATATTCTTAGACCTCTAAACATTGAGAAAGGTTTCTAATTTAGAAAGAGTTAATGCTAATTTTTTGCAAAGGCCAATTACGAGGCTAATTATTTTTTACTAATAACAGACACATTAGCTTCTATATCCACAAGACCTGTAAAAGAAATTTGATTAACAGAAAAAGAGAGGACTTTTGATTATTAATGATAGTTTTTCAAAACAAATGTTTTTCAGTACCTCCAAATCCTCTTACTTTTGATCTATTAATAGTAGGAAATGCTTCATAAGGAAGAAGCAAAAGTTGAGCAGTTATTTAACCAGTTCGTAGGTAAAGGAACAATAATTTCATAAATAAACTTTAGTCTTATACTTCTAATATGAATCTGGAAACCTTGACTACTAAGACTATTACATTTAAAAATTATTCCCATAGTTCCTTAACCAAAAGACATCAGTTCCTAATTCATACACTTTTCCTGAGGAGAATAAGGTATAAGGTTTGAGTGATTAATCAGCCACAGCACTGCCTTTGAATCTGACACTTTTAGTTTTGCTTGGGACTCTCCCCTTGACGCTGCAAGTTAGAGTGCTGAGGGGAGGGGAGGGAGAGAGAAAGAGGCAGCGTAGTCACAGCAGTCTAGGACTTTCCATAAATATCCTCAGCTTTCTAGATAAAAAACACTTCAGAGTTTGGGGGTGCAGGCCAATTTTGAGCAGTCCCCTTCTCAAGACCAGTTTGATCTAGTTCTATAACTCCTCACCTCTCATGCCTATCTCCAGGAAGGGATATATATCGGGGGAATCTCATCCGTTTTTTCTCCATCCCCGATTCAGCTTCTCATGCATGCTTACTTTCAGCCTCTTCTTTCAACTTATCTAACTCATTCCTAGAGTCTAAGGTATCTCTAACAAATCTCCACAAGCTGAAAGTATAAAGTTGTTGGGGATTTAATTTTACACCGCGGGTTTTTAACTTATTCTGAAAAGTGTGCACATACAATATTTTTATCTGATTAATCCCCGTCTTCGCTCTTCTTCTCCGATCTTTACCTTCACCGAAGGCAAATTCTGTAAGTTCCTACCTTACGACTTTCACGGATCCCTTGGTGTTTTTCCTCCGTGTTAGGCGGTCCTGCCAGGGGGGCCAATTATCCGGGATCCAGCCCCAATATGTCGGGAGAATTCCGCCAAAAGGAGGCACCAGGTTGAAATGAAGACACGGAGAAACTATCAGTTGATGGTGAATAGCAGCCTTTATTATTCTGGCAAGGGTAGGAACATGCCTGTAGGGGTAATCACATTATCTCTTAACTGTCTGAGATGTTGACTGGTAGATCAAACATTCCCAGACATTCACACAAAACAAAGACCTCTTCTGGGATAGCTTATAATATATTTTGAAAGACAATTCAGAAACCTTCGGTCACTCCCTATTCATTAGCATACTGCTTCCTGGAGTTGTTTTCTGCAGAACAGATGGTCAAGCCAAGATAGGTGGTCCTGCTGTTTTTACAAGGCATTGCTGATCCTGCTTTGCAGGTTAGCCAGCTCCTGACACTGGGGCAGGGGTCAAAGGTCCAGAGGTGTGTCCCCTATCCAAAACCACCCCCTTTCTCCACTGGGTCTGCGAGGACCTCTCGCCAACTCCAGAATTCAAAGCTGGTGGGTAGGAGCAAACTTCCGGGGCGGGGGTCATTGGTACCTGCAGGGGCACGAGTCAAATGACCAGAGGTGTGTCCCATGTCTAAAACTACTTCCTCTCTCCACTGGGTCTGCGAGGACCTGTCACCAACTCCAAAATTCAAAGCTGGCATGGGGGCGCAAACTTCCGGGTCAGGGGTCCTTAACATCTGCTGGGGTGTGGGTCGAAGGTCCAGAGGTGTTTCCCTTGTCAAAAACCACTCCTGCTCTCCACTGGGTCTGTGAGGAATTCTCTCCAACTCCAAAATTTGAAGCTGTTGGGGGGTGCAAACTTCCGGGGCGGGGGGGCCTATTTTACCTGCCATGGCACGAATAAAAAATCCAGAGGTGTGTCTCATGTCGAAGACCACTCCTACTCCCCACTGGTCTGTGATTAATTTTCACCACCTCCAAAATTCGAAGCTTGTAGGGGCGTAAACTTTCGGAATGGGGAGGGGGACATTTTTACCTTCTGTGGTGTGGGTCCCATGGTGTGTCCCATGTCCAAAATCACTCCCTCTCTCCACTGGGTTTGTGAAGACCTCTCGCCAACTCCAAAATCCTACGACAGGTGGGTATGGCCGTGGGTCAAAGGTCCAGAGGTGTGTCCCGTGTCCAAAAGCACTACTTTTCTCCACTGGCTCTGCGAGGACCTCTTGCCAACTCCAAAATTCAAAGCTGGCAGGGGGTGGGGGGGTGCAAACTTCAGGGCGGGAGGGTGTTGAAACCTGCTGGGGTGCAGGTCAAAGGTCCAGAGTTGTTTCCCATGTCCAAAACCACTCCTTCTCTCCATTGGGTCTTGGAGGACCTCTTGCCAACCCCAAAATTCAAAGTTGGGGGGGCAAACTTCAATAGTGGTGGGACGTTGATATCTGCTGGGGTGCGAATCAAACGTCCTGAGATGTGCCCCGTGTCCAAAGCCACTACCTGTCTCCACTGGGTCTGCAAGGACCTTTAGAAAACTACAAAATACAAAGCTGGCGGGGTCGGGGCAAAAACATCTGGGCCAGGGAGGCATTGATACCTGCCAGGTACGGGTCAAAGGTCCAGAGGTGTGTCCCGTGTGCAAAATCACTCCTTCTCTCCACTGGGTCTGCGAGGACCTCCCCTCAACTCCAAAATTCAAAGTTGGTGGAGGGGTATAAACTTCAGGGGCAGGGTGGCATTGATACTTGCCGGGGCTCGGGTCAAACGTCCAGAGGTGTGTCCCCTGTCCAAAACATCTCCCTCTCTCCACTGGGTCTGAGAGGACCTCTTGCCAACTCCAAAATTCAAAGCTGGAGTAGGAGCCTAAACTTTCGGGGCAGGGGGGAGTTGATATCTGCAGGGGTGAGGGTCAAAGGTTCAGAGGTGTGTCCCAGGTCAAAACTACTCCCTCTCTCCACTGGGTATTCGAGGACCTCTTGCCAACTCCAACAATCATAGCTGGGTGGGGGGAACTGATACCTGCCAGGGTGCGAGTCAAAGGTCCAGAGGTGTGTCCCGTGTCCAAAACCGTTCCCTCTCTCCACTGGGTCTGCGAGGACCTTTCACCAACTCCAAAATGCAAACCTGGCAGGGGTGGGGGTGCAAAATTTCACGGCAGGGGGCTCATTGATATGTGCCAGGATGCATGTCAAAGGTCCAGAGTTGTGTCCCTTGTCCAGAACCACTCCCTCTCTCTACTAGGTCTGGGAGGACCTCTCACCAAGTCCAAAATTCAAAGCTGGTGGGGGGTTCAAACTTCTGGGGTGGAGGGCCTTGAAACCTGCTGGGGCACGGGTCAAAGGTGCAGAGGTGTGTTCAGTGTTCAAAACCACTCCCTCTATGCACTGAGTCTGAGAGGACCTCTCACCAACTCCAAAATTCAAAGCTGGAGAGGGGGTGCTATCTTCCAAGGCAGAGGGGCATTGACACCTGCCTGGTCATGGGTAAAAGGTCCAGAGGTGTGTCTCGTGTCCAAAACCACTCCTTCTCTCCACTGGGTCTGCGAGGACCTCTCGCCAACTCCAAAATTCAAAGCTGGTGGGTGGCGGAAACTTACGGTGTTGGGGGGTGTTGATACCAGCTGGGGCACGGGTCAAAGTTCCAGAGGTGTGTCCCGTGTCCAAAAGCACTCCCTCTCTACTGGGTATGTGAGTACCTCTCGCCCACTCCAAGATTAAAAGCTGGCGGGGGTGGGGGCACAAACTTCTGGGGTGGAGGGGGGGAGGGTGGAGATGATACCGGCCAGGATGTAGGTCAAAGGTCTAGTGTCGTGTCACGTCCTAAACCACTCCCTCTCTCCACTGGGTATGCGAGGACTTCTGGTTACACTTTCTTCAAAAAATATTTGTTCTTCTGGAAGTCCATGGGATGTTCAGTACTCTTCTTCAGCAGCACAGCTCAAAGGCAGCAATTCTTTTCTGTCATTCTTATTCCTTGTCCAGTTCTCAGATGAATAGTAAAAGATAAAAAAGACTGTGGCCTTAATCAAACTCTTCTTCGTTCTCAAGAGGACATCAATACTCCTCAATAATTTGGAGAAGTCTCTTACTGCAGACTTCCCAGTACAATACAATTCCTGATTTCCTGACTGATATTTTTAAAGCAGAATATTCAACTGGCTTTGTTGTGATGTCACCTCTTTCATTTATTATTAAAATTATTTGTGTCTTTTATTTTGTTAAGTTTTCCAATGTTGTTGTTGTTATGTTCTGTCAAATCGTTTCCGACTCATAGGGACCCTATGCACAACAGCCCTAAACCCTACTCTATCCTGCGCCAACCTCACCGCCTCTGACACACCCATCCCGATTACCCCAGTCACTGAATCAATCCATCTCATAGAGGGTCTTCCCCTCCTGCGCTGTCCCTCCACCCTCCCAAGCATGATGTCCCTCTCCAAGGACCCGTCCCTCCTGGCAACATGTCCAAAGTATGTCAGACGAAGCCCCAGAATCCTTACCTCCAAGGAGTAGCTTGGTTTAATCCTTTCCAAGATGAATCTGTTTGTTTTCCTGGCAGTCCATGGTACATTCAGTGCTCTTCTCCAGCACCACAGCTCAAAAGCATCCACTCTCCTTCTGTCCTCCCTAGTCATTGTCCAACTCTCTGATGCATAACAAGCGATTGCAAAGACCATGGCCTGTATCAGGCGCACCTTAGTCTCGAGAGAGAGACCGTTGCTCCTGAGTACTTTAGAGAGGTCCCTAACAGCAGACTTTCCCATCGCGATACGCTTTTTGATTTCCTGACTGCTGGTGCCAAGAGTGTTGACTGTGGAGCCGAGCAAACTGAAGCTGTGAACAATCTCAATCTCTTCGCCATCCATCTTAATGCTGCCAATTGGTCCAGTGGTGAGAATCTTTGTCTTCTTAACATTGAGCCTCAGTCCATACTGAAGGCTGCAGTCCCTGAGCCTTCGCAGCAAGGGCATGAGGTCCTCCTCAGTTTCAGCAAGCAGCGTTGTGTCATCTGCATAACACAATAGTTTGTCTATTTTACTCATCCTTTCAAAGAATCATCTTTTTGTTATTATTTCAATTTTTTTTCTATCAGATTGATTTTGGCCCTTATCCTTATCATTTCCTTTCTCCTAGAGGCTTTGAGATTAGTTTGTTCTTTTTCTGTTTGCTAGATGTGTTAAGTAGCTTATTTCCTTCCTTTGTTCTTTTTTGCATGTTTGCTTACTGTTGTGAACTGCCTCCTGGGGCCTGACTTACCTAGGTCCCAGAGGTTTTGATATGACGTATTTTCATTTTCATTAGTTTCAAAGCACTTTTTCAATTTCATTTTTTATTTCTTCTATAAGTTGCCTGTGACTTGATGACACTTAACAACAATAACAACAACAACAACATAGAGAAAGATCAGCTAACTGAGTGGACTGAAAGTGATGCTACCAAGCCAAAGGTGGGTGACATTTAATCTGCGGCCCTCGGGCCTGTCTTTCATTATTTTTGTTCAGACATTCCTCTAGGTCAGATAGCCCTGGTGTACAAGTTGACGTACCATGGTAACTAGTGTTTGCTGTGAGCCTCAACACTGTGACACTGATGTGTCAAACGATTTAATGGTTGGTTACCCAATGCATACAGATTGGGGTGGAGACCAAAATGGATGTCAGAAGTGACTCTGAAAATTGCACTGGAGCACAGAGAAGTCAAAGCAAGCACAAGGAAGAATTCGAGATACTAAAGAGTTGAATAGAAGATTTCAAAAGGCAGCACGGGATGACAAAGTAAAATATTACAATGAAATGTGTAAGGAGTTGGAGTCAGAAAATAAAAAGGGCTGAACTCGCTCAGCATTTCTTAAGCTCAAGGAACTGAAGAACAAATACAAACCTAGACTTGCTATAATCAAGGATGCTTTAGGCAGAGTATTAAAAGATCCAGGAAGTATTAAAGTAAGATGGAAAGAATATACTGAGTCACTGAATGGAGAGGAATTGGCAGACACAAAAGAATTTCATGAAACAACATATGAGCAAGAGCTTATCGTGATGAAAGAAGAAGTTCAGGCTGCTTTGGAGGAAATGGCAAAATATAAGGCCCCAGGAATAGATGGTATACCAATTGACATATTTCAGCTAACAGATGCTGCCCTGGACGTGCTCACCAAGTTGTGCCAAGAAGTCTGGAGAACAAGCACTTGGACAACTGACTGGAAGTTATCTATATTTGTTCCCATGCCAAAGAAAGGTGACCCAACAGAGTGTGGAAACTATAGAACAATATCATTGATTTCACATGCAAGCAAGATTCTACTGAAGATTATCCAAAAACGACTGGAACAGCGCATCAACAGAGAACTGCCAGAAGTCCAGGCTGGGTTTAGAAGGGGTCATGGTACCAGGGATATAGTAGCTGATATTAGGTGGATCTTAGCTGAAAGCAGGGAATACCAGAGCAATGTATATCTGTGTTTCATTGACTAAGAAAAGGCGTTTGACTGTGTGGACCATAACAAACTATGGCTGACTCTGAGAAGAATGGGAATCCCAGAACACTTGATCGTGCTAATGCGAAACCTATACTTGGACCAGGAGGCAGTCATCAGAACAGAGCAAGGGAACACTCCATGGTTCAAAATTGGGAAGGGTGTACGCCAGGGATGCATCCTATCTCCATACCTTTTCAACCTGGCTCTAGGAGGAGAAATGTGGGGTCAAGATTGGTGGAAGATCTGTCAACAATTTGCGTTATGCAGATGACACAACCCTGTTTGCTGAAACTGAGGAGGACCTGAAGCGCTTGCTGCAGAGGGTCAAGGACTGCAGTCTCCAATATGGATTGAGGCTCAATGTCAAGAAGACAAAGATTCTCACCACTGGGGCAATTGGCAGCATCAGGATGGATGGTGAAGAGATTGAGATTGTACACATCTTTAGTTTCCTTGGCTCCACAGTCAACACCAATAGCCAGGAAATTAAAAGGCACGTTGCTATGGGAAAGTCTGCTCTTAGGAACCTCTCCAAAGTACTGAAGAGCAATCGTGTTTCTCTGGAGACTAAGGTGTGTCTGATACAGGCCATGGTCTTTGCAGTCACTTGTTATGCATCAGAGAGTTGGACAGTGACTACGGAGGATAGAAGGAGAACTGATGCCTTTGAGCTGTGGTGCTGGAGAATAGTATTGAGGGTACCATGGACTGCTAGGAAAACAAACAGATTCATCCTGGAAAGGGTTAAACTGGGTGGCTCCTTGGAGGCAAGGATTCTGAGACTCCATCTAACATACTTTGGACATCTTGTGAGGAGAGACCGGTCCTTGGAGAAGGACATCATCCTTGGTAGGGTGAAGGGACAGCACAGGAGAGGAAGGCCCTCTATGAGGTGGATTGATTCAGTGCCTAGGGTAATCAGGATGGGAGTGTCAGGGACAGTGCGATTCTCACAGGACACAACAGAGTTTAGGGTTGCTATGAGTCGCAAGTGACTCGATGGCACATAACAACAACAAAAACAGCAACAATGTGTCTTCTGATTTCCTGACTGCTGATGCCAAGGGTGTTTTTTGCTTGTGGATCCAAGCAAAATGAAGCTGTTGACAATTTCAATCTCCTTTCTATCCATCATGATACTGTGTATTGGACTAGTGTTAAGAATCTTTGTTTTCTTGATATTGACACACAATCTATTACTGAAAGCGGCATTTCTTGACCTTCTACAACAAGTGGTTCATATCCTTCTCACTTTCAGCAAGTAAAGTTGTGTCATCTGCATAACGCAGGTTATTGATGTGTGCCCCTCCAATCCTGATGTCACATTCCTCTTCATAGGGTTTATCTTCTCAGGTAATATGCCCAGCATATATATTGAACAGGTATGGAGATAGAATACATCCCTGACACACTCCCTTCCCAATTCCAAATCATGCAGCACTCCCATGCTCCATCCACATAACAGCCTACTGGTCCAGGTATAGATTCTTCATGAACACAGTCAAGTGCTCTGGGAAGCCCATTCTTCTCAATGTCAGCCACAATTTGTCATGATCTACACAAACACCTTTGCATAGTCAATAAAGCACCAATAGACTTTCTTCTGGTATTTCTTACTTTCAGCCAGCCTCCATCTGATATCAGCAATTATATCCCTGGTGCAACGGCCTCTTCTAAACCTTTTGAACTTCTGGCAATTCCCTGTCGATGTACTGTTCCAGCAGTTTTTGAATGATTTTCAGCAGTATTTTGCTAGCATGTGGTATAAATGATATTGTTCTATAATATCCACATTCAGTTGTATCACCCTTCTTGGGAATAGCAACAAATCCAATCCATTGGCCAAACAGCTGTCCTCCATATTTCCTGATATAGGTTGATGAGTGCATCCAAGGCTGTACCTGTTAAACGAAAAAAGTCAATTGGTATCCCATTGATTCCTGGGACCTTATATTTGCCAATGTCTTCAATACAGCTTCCACTTCCTCTTTCATTACCATTAAGTTCTTTTCATATGACGCTTCCTGAAATTTTTCAGTGTCAATCAATTCTTTCTGATACAGTGACTGTGTATATTCCCTCCATTTTCTTTTGATACTTTCTGGACCATTGAATATTGTGACACGTGGCCTAAATTTATTTTTTAGTTCTTTCAGCCTGAGAAATACAGAGAGAGTTCTTCCCTTTTTATTCTCCAATTTCAACTCTCTGTACATCCCATTATAATACTTTGATTTCTCCTCCCGAGGTGCCCTTTGAAACCAACTGTTCAGCTCTTTCACTTGTACATGTTTTCCTTTAGATTTGGCTTTCAACGTCCAGTGAAATCTTTAGAATCTCTTCTGACATCATTTTTTTTCTTTCTCCTCTCTTTTCTAATGACTTTTTTCTTTCTTCATGGATGATATCCTTGATATCATCCCACAACTCATCTGGTCTTCTGTCACTGGTGTTCAAAGACTCAAACCTATTCTTAAGATAATCATGAAATTCCAATGGAATTGGTTCAAGGTCATATCTTGGTTCCTGTGAACATATTTTAATTTTCTTTGGCCTCACTTTGAACTTGCATATTTGATGGTTTGACCCACAGTTTTTCCCTGATCTAGTTTTGACTACTTATATTGAGCTTCTCCAACTATTTATTCCACAAATGTAGTCAATGTGATTCCTATGCAGTCCACTGTGTGAAATTCACATGTAGTTTTTTGCGTCTTTTAGAAAAAGTATTTGAAATGAATAAATCATTGTTAATAAAAATTTCATTCATTCTATTTCCAAGACAATTTCCATCACCAAGCCCATATTTTCCAACTACTATTCCTTCTTCATTGTTTCCTACTTTTTCATTCTAGTCATCAATTATCCTTAACATATCCTGATTGCATGTTTGGTCAATTTCAGACTGCAAAATTTGGTAAAAATTCTCAATTTCTTACTCTTTGGCACTGGACATAGGAGTATATATTTCAAAAATAGTTATATCAATGGATATATATATATAATTATTACTATTGATCTATGCCTATTCTTACTCTGCTGTTTCTAGTTCCCTTTCAATCTATCCTATTTCTTCACCACCACCCCTCAACTCACCCACTATCCTAGTAATTTCCACCTTTCCCTTTTTTTCTGCCCCCTTCACTTTTTCCCCTTCACCTTTTGGACATTTATACTTATCCTTTTATTTTTACAATAATAATAGTGTTATGCGGTAGTCTCCCTCCACTACGGAAGGTGGCTAGCTTGTGTCTTGATGATAGGCAGGCAAGTGAAGTAAGTTTCTGGGGTCTTTTTTTGTATGTTACTGTTCTTTTTCCCCTTCAAAAGTGGGTGGCCCTTGAGCCTTAGACTAAGGGTAAGGGTCGAAGCCTGCTCAAGGGTGTGACTTTAAAATCCTACAGGGCCTGAGGACCACAGGCTCTCAGGCCAAATTTATTAATTTTATAAGAATATTCTTTAAAAGACACAGCAGTCATTTGTGTATTTGCTGTACTGAAAAAACTTGGGAGTTGCTGTGATGTGGAACACTTTTCCATAGTCGTGTCAAATACCATAATGGTTACCCATTATGTACAATGGTTGGATGAGCTTCCAGACTGATTCATGTTGGGAAGGCAGGAGTGGTACCCACTTCCTAAAGTAATAGCCTCTGGAAACTCTAGAAACTCTCTTATAAATGTACAGAAATTATGTTAATTATAGAACAGAGTTCAGGTCTTTTTGTACAAAGCTTACTCTGAGTCATATTTGACTCGACAACACTTAACCACTGCTAAGTGCTGTTATATCTGTAGGAACATTCTTCCACTTTGGGCATCATTCTTTGTGAATGTGTTGTATGAGGTAACTTGGGTTTGCTATGATGCTGAACCTTGTGCCATGGGGATATCAAATACCATAATGGTTTCCCATTGTGGACAGTCTTTGGTGCAGCTCCCAGTTGAAAAACCGTTTGGGAAGCAGGAGTGGCATCCACTTCCTAAACCATATGCCTCTGGAAGCTCTATGAACTTGGAGAAACAATGATAGCTATGGGAAAGCATTAGGTCTTTTGTTCATAGAGTCGCTATGAGTCAACCTCAACTCAACAGCAATCAACAGCAACAGTTGTATGCAGTATTTGCTCTTAGGATTCTGAGTTATTTCATTCAGCATAATACTCTCTAACCTCTCCCAAGCTATACAATATTTTATGAACTCATTGTTCCTTAGTGCTTCATAGTATTCTATCGTGTGAATGTATCACAAATTCTCAATCTATTTGTTTCTTGATGGGCATTTGGGCTGTTTCCATGTTCTTGCTATTATGAATAATGCTGCTATGAACATAACTTTACATGTATCTGTATCTCAGTTCTAAATAACTGGATCATATGGGATTTCTCTGTTTAGCTTTTTGAGGAAATACCAAACTGCCTTCCAGAGTGGTTATACCATTCATTTTGCATTCTTACCATCAGTGTTTGAGACTTACATTCTCTGCGCACCACCTCCAGCATTTATTGCTTGCTGTCCTTTTAAACTTTGCTTTTACTACTGGGTTGAGGTGTTATCTCATTGTTGTTTGGATTTGCATCTCTTTGCCAGAAATTTTGAGCATTGCTTCATGTGCCTGTTGACCATCCAAACATTTTCCTTTGTGAATTGTCTTTCCATGTCTTTTGCCCTTATTGTGATTGAGTTGGGTTATCAATATTTTTTCCTATGGAGTCCCTATAGTAGTCTGTAAACTTTCATTATGAGACCTTAGTCTGAGATGTCATTGCTGAATGTTTTTTCCCAGTTTGTAAATTTTCTTTACACTACATTAGAAAAAGATTTTGATACACACAGAGACTTTAGTTTTAGAAGGTCTCATTCATCAATTTTGTCCTCTCTTGATTGTACATTTCTATTTATTTCTTAGGCTAGGGCTTCTACAATCAGTTGACATTTGGTAAGGAATCAAACTATTAAACAGTGATTAATTGTGCAAAACACAATGCATGGGAATGATTGTTTGAAACACAACATGAATGAATGAATGAAAGTGTGAAACACTTTGTATACAAATTTTGCATGCAAACCAATATAAAATTTAAAAAGGATATTAAAAAAACATTAAATGGGGACACAAGAACCTTTTCAACAAATGGTTTTTACAAAATTAGACATCTAATTGCAGAAAACTAAAACAAGGCCCACATTTCACACCACACACACAAATCAACTCAAGGTATATCAGAGATGTAGGGGTAAATCCTAATACCATAAGAATCATAAGAGATAAAATGGGATCAAACTTAGAAGTTCAGCTTTATTTTGGGTGCCATTTACTTGGTATGTTGCTTTCCCCTCATTGGTTTTTATTCTATGTTTCGCCACATTTCTTAAATGTGTCTCTTGTAGGCAACATATTGATGAGCTTTGTTGTTTTATCCATTATTCTATTCTTTCCCCCTTAGTCCATGTATTTAAGACATTCACATTGGATGTGGTTATTGATAGACCAGATTTTATCATTGCCATTTTGCTGCATTCCTTTTTCTTTTGCTTCTGGTTACTTTGGGACATCCAATTTCTTTCACTTTTTCTGTGTGAAGGATTTCCCTTAGTATTTCTTGTAGGGTTGATCTTATTTTCACAAACTCCTTAAGTCTCAATTTTTCTAATTTCTCCTTCATATTTGATGAACAACATTGCTGGGCACAAGATCCTGGTCTGGCAATTGTTTCGACTGTCTGTAAATATGATCCTATTCCAGCAACAAAACCAAAGTTCAACAGGGAAGCAAACAGCAGATGCTGGCAAGATTATGAAGAGAGTGGAATTATTAACTACTGACGGGAAGATAAAATGGTGCCACTACTGTGGAAGATAGCCTGGCACTTTCTCAAAAACTTGGAAACAGAAATACAATTTGGTCCATAAATTCTACTACTGGGAACATACCTAAAGAAACCAGAGCCACGACTCAAACAGATGTATGCACAACCATGTTTTATTGCTGCATTATATCTGATAACAAAGGGATTGAAACAACCCAAGTGCTCATCAACAAACAAATGGATAGAAAAAGTATGGTATATTCACAAAATGCATTGAAAAATAATGAAATAGTAAAACATTACACAACTTGGTGGAGCCTTGAGGACATGACACTAAGTGAAATACCTCAGTCACAAAAAGACAAATACTGCATAACACCGCTACTATAAAATAGGGCAGATGTGGGAGTTGTTGGGGAGGGATGGAGAAAGAGTGGATAGTTAATGAACACTGTGTTAGAACAAATGAGAAGAAGTGTCTGAAAGGAATACATGATTATGCATTACATGGGAAGAAAATGTGCAACAATGAATAAAAAAGGGAAAAAGCTATTTCCCATGGCTTCTGGTGAGAACTCAGAGCTTACTGTACCTGGTTCTCCTTTGTAAGTGACTTTGTTTTTCTCATGGTGCTTGTAATATTCTATTCTTGTCTTTGATTTGGATAATTTGACAACGGTGTATCTTAATGTTTTTATTCTGGAGTCTAGTCTGTTTGGTATTTGCAGAGTTCTTGAATATATATTTCCTTATTTCTTATGATATCGGAGAGGTTTTCTTCCAGTTAACTCTTCCACAATTTTCTAGGTATTTCCCTCTCCCCTTCTTATCCTGTTTTAGAATTCCAATCTGGTGTGTGTCTTTCATTTCAGGTCATCCCACACTTACTCTAATGTTTTCTTCATTTTCCTCCTCTCTTTTTCTTCTTCGTCTGAGATTCTTATCGTCTAACTTGTTCATTCTTTGTTACAACTTTCTTTTTTTGTGTGCTTCCAGCATGTTGAAAAGTTCTGTAATATCAGTCTTGATATTTTGGATTGAATTTTGATGCTTTTTTTGTAGTTTCATGTATTGTCTTAGTTGTACCATCTCTGTCTTGTGATGATTTTTTAAAAAATTATTGTACTTTGTGTAGCTTCTTCAGTACCGTTTCTTGAAACTCTATTTCAAGATATTTCTTCTATCTTCCTCTCTCTGATATATTAATTGAGTTTGCATTTTGATATGTTTATTTAGGAGAAAGCCTGTTTTTCCATAAAGTTTGATCCTGCCTGCTGCTTCTTTGACATTATATGGCTTTCTTTTTGGTATATGCTAGGCAGTTTTTATTGTGTCTCAGATGGTAGTTGTCAGTACCTCATCATTAGGAAGCCATTGGCAGAGTTGCAGATTCTAAGTGTTTCCCCTGATTCAGTTTCTCAGTTGCAATTTTCAGTCATCTGTTGATGGTTCTGTTCTCCATTTCCTATGACATGCTTCTCCCCTGGTTTTCCTTGGGGAACATGAAGCTGAGCTAGGATAGGCCCACTTCTGTTTACTGTCCTATAGTTTAAAGGGACATATAGTTTGGTGTAGACCAAATTGACTGATTCTGTCATTTTCCTCTCTTGTGGCTTGGCAGGAAGGATTGTTTCCTTTAAGTGTAAAAAGCCATAGGGGAGCTGAGGAAGTCCCAGGAATAATGCCCAGGGCATTTCTTCCCTAAGACTCGAACGATTGGTGTTCAATATGTACTTATTTTTTCCCTCTCATTTATTCTACCCCTTCCCACAATCTACAAAATGTGCCACTCAATGATTTCCCCCTACCCATTCTCACTACTCTGCTCTCATCCCTTCTCCCTTGGACCCCATACACATTTTACTACTTATCCTTCTATTTTTACAATAATTGTGTTATGCAGTATTTGTCCTTATGAGATTGAGTTAGTTTACTTAACATAATGCTCTCCAGTCTCTCCTAAGTTATTTAGTATTTTTCAAAATCATTGCTCCTGAGTGCTGTGTAGTATTCCATTGTGAGAACGTACCAAAGTTTCTCAATCTATCTGGTTGTTGTTGGACATTTGGGTTGTTTCCATGTTCTTGCCATATTGAATAATGCTGATATGAATATTGATGCACAAATCTGCATTTGTGTCTAAGTTCTAATTTCCATAAGTTATAACCCTAGTTTAGGCTTCACAAGAACACAATTAAGTGCTTTGGGACTCCCATTCTTCTCAATGTCACTGATGTAAGCCACAACTTGTTATGATCCACATAATCAAATGCCTTTGCATTGGAAATAAAGCACAGATAGCCATGATTCTGGTATTCTTTACTTTCAGCTAGAATCCATCTGACATCAGCAATAATATCCCTAATTCCATGACATCCTCTAACTCCTGTTTGAACTTCCTTATCTATGTGCTTGTTTTAGCTGTTTTTGAATGATCTTCAGCAGCATTTTGCTTGCATATGATCTTAATTATATTGTTTGATAGTTTCCACTTTCAATTGGATCACCTCTCTTGGGAATGGGAACAAATATGGACCTCTTCCAATCCATTGGCCTGACCTCCATATTTTCTAGTATAGACTGGTGAGCTCATCCAAGCCTGCATGTGTTAATTGAAACAAGTCAATTGGTATTCTACTGATTCCTGGATCCTTGTTTTTCCAATGTCTTCAATGCAGCTTCCACTTCCTCCTGTTCATATGATACTTCCTAAAATTTTTCAGTGTTTAGCAGTTCTTTCTGAAACAGTGATTCTGTGTATTCCCTCCATCTTCTTTTGATAATTTCCTGGTCATTCAATATATTGCTCATAACATCTTTTAGTATTGCAACTTGAGATTTAAATTTGTTTTTCATTTCTCTCAGCTCAAAACATGCAACCTATACCTAGAAGTGGAGGCTGTTGTGTGAACAGAGCAGGTGAACACTGCATGTTTTAAAATTTTTTTTTCTATAATTATATTTTATTAATTTTCATAAACATTTACAGAGATTTTGG
>NW_006400264.1:73700-88691 GCF_000299155.1 Elephantulus edwardii
GGGCGGCGGCGTGCGTTCCCCCCGGCGGGCGGCGTGCATGTTTTAAAATTAAGAAGCGATACTGTTAGGGTTGTATTCTCTCTATATATATCTATTTAATCTGTATGCAGAGAAAGTTATTTGAGAAGCTGTAATAGAGGAATGTGGCTTCAGAACTGGAGGGAGATTCATAATTAACCTGCATTATGCAGATGGCACAATGTTGTTTGCTCAAAGTGAGGAGGACTTGAAGTATTTTTTGCAGAAGATCAAGCAATGCCACCTTTGTTGTGGATTGCATCTCAATGTCAAGAAAACAAAGATTCTTACCAACATTATGATGTATATAAAACATATTGAAACTGTCAACACCTTTATCTTACATGAATCCACAATTAACACCCTTAATACCAGCAATCAAGAAATAAAAACATGCATTGCACTGGGAAAATCTGCAGTTAGGAATAATGATGTCAGTTTGAGGACTAAGGTGCTTCTGATTCAAAGCTATAGTTTTTCCAATCACTTGCTATGGATCTGAGAACCAGACCATGAATAAGCATCACAGAAGTATTGATGCCTTTGATCTGTGGTGTTGGAGGAAAGCACTGAATATCCAAAAAATGGGCAAAAGAACCAACAAATGTGTTTTTGAGAGAGTGCCTCAGGAGTGCTCTTTTGAGTCATTGTCCAGCTCTCTGATGTAAAGAAAAGATTTGTGAAGACCATGGCCTGAATCAGGCACATCTTATGTCTAGACTGACATCATTGCTCTTCAATATGCTAGAGATGTCCCCGACAGCTTAATTTTTCTATGCAATTTGTCTTTTGATTTCCTGGCTGCTGATACCAAGAATGTTGATTATTTAGCCAAGAAAACTTAAGCTATTAACAATCTCAGAATCTTCACCATCTGTCAGGATGTTGCCAATTGGCCTAGTGATGAGAATCTTTGTTTTCTTGATGCTGAGCTTCAATCCAAATTGATAGCTGCCATCCTTGACTTCCTGCAGCAAGTGCCTCAAGGTCTCCTCAGTTTCAGCAAGCAAGGTTTTGTCATTTGTGCAACACAGATTGTTGATGAATCTTCTTCCAATCCTGATGCCACATTCCTCCTCATAGAGCCCAGCCTCCTGGATTATCTATTCCACATATAAATTGAAAAGGTATGGAGACAGGATGCATCCCTGGAATAGACTTTTTGTAAATTTGACCATCCAGTGCTTTCTCGCTCTGTTCTGATGAATACCTCCTGGTCCAAATACAAGTTTTGCATAAGCACAATCAAGTGTTCTGGGATTTCCATTCTTCTAAGAATTAGCCACTGTTTGTAGTGATCTACCCAGCAAAATATCTTTGCATAGTCAAAGAAACACAGATAAACATTCCTCTGATACTCTCTGAATTCAGCTAAGATGCATCTAACATTGGCTATAATGTAATGTGCCAAGTGCCACAGCATCTTCTAAACCCAGACTGCACAACTGGCCATTCTGTGTTGATGTACTGTTATAATCATTTTTGCATAATTTTCAGCAGGATCTTGTTGAATGCAATATTGATTATATTGTTCAATAATTTTCACACTCTGTCAGGTCACCGTTTTTTGGAATGGGAGTAAATATGGATATCTTCCAGTCAGTGGGCCAGGTGGTTGTCATCCATATTTCTTGACACAACTTAGTGAGTGTGTCCAGGGCAGGATCTCTAGGTTAAAGTATGTCCGTTGGTATACTGCCAATTCCTGTGACCTTGTGTATTGCAAAATCCTTCAGAGCAGTTTGAACTTCCTTCATCACCATAGGCCCTTGATCATATGTGTTTTTTTAATGAAATTCTTCTGTGTCAGCCAATTATTTCTGTATAATAACTCTGTGTACTCCTTCCATCTTCTTTTGATGCTTCCTGGGTCATTCAATTTTCTGCCTAAAGTATCCTTAAGTATTGTAACTTGAGGTTTGAATGTGTTCTTCAGTTCCCTAAGGTTAAGAAATGCCAAGTTCATCCCTTTTGATTTTCCAACTCTAGTTCTTTGCATATATTATAATATTTTCCTTTGTCTTCCCATGCTGTTCTTTGAAATCTTCTGTTCAGCTCCTCAACATCTTGATTTCTTCCCTTTGTTTTGGCCTCTCAGTGCTCTAGTATAATATTCAGGATCTCTTCTGAAATATTTTTTGATCATTTCTTCCTCCTCCATCTTTGTAATGACCTTTAACATTCTTCATGGATGATATCCTCCCACAGCTCATCCGGTCTTCTCTTATTAGTATTCAAGGACTCAAACCTATTCCTGAGCTTGTCTTGAAATTCAGGATGGATAGGATCAAGGTCAAACTTTGTTTTTTGTGGATTTGATTTTATATTCTTTAGCTTCAGTTTGAACTCCATAAGAGTAGTTGATAGCCTGATCCATAATCAGCACTTGACCTAGCTTTCACAGGTGATGTTGAGATTCTCCAACAATTTTGCCCACATTTGTAATCAACCTGATTCTGTGTAGGCTGTTGTCATTTGAGTTTCTTATAAAAGACATTTTCAATGAATAAATTACTGATTGTACAGAATTATGTCATTATCTCCAACCTAATTTCTGTCACCAAATCTGTGTTTCTTGACTACTGATCTTTCTTCTTTATCTCCAACTTTTGCATTCCAGCCACCCCTTATTACTAATTCATCTTGTTCCATTGATTTTTTATTGCAACAGTTGATAGAATTCATCTATTTCCTCCTCTTTGTCTCAATTGGTTGGTGTATAAATTTGAATGATAGTAGTATTAACAAGTCTTCCTTATATACATATGGATATTATCCTGTCACTCAGGACATTATATTTTAAGATGGATATAGAAATGGTCTTTTTTTTTAAGTATGAATACGACTTCCTGGTTTCCCCCCCCTTTACATTTCCAACATATGATCATATGATTTTTTAATTCTAAATGTCTCTTGTCAATCCATTTTATGTCATCAATTCCTATTATGTCAATATTTATGCATTTCATTCCTTCCTCAACAATTCCCAATTTCCTTGCATTCATAATTCTTGTGTGCCATGTTCCAATCATTAGGATCTTTTTGCAACTGTTGCTCCTCCTTTGTGATTTCCCATAAGAAGGCTCAGCCTCTGGTGCCATTTGCTAGTCTAATCTATCATGCTTTGTTGTACATAGGGTTTTTGAAGGCCTGTTATTTAGGAATCGGATGACCAACACTTCTCTATAGTCCATCTTAATTTGAGTGCTAAGCTTTATACCAATATGTGACAGAGAAGCATTTCACCAAAAAGAGGTCATGAGAGCATGCAGGTAAAATATCTGGTGTTGGTCCCAACTCAGTTGCATCTAATAATATTTTGCAGTGATGAAAAGTGAAGTTTCTAAGAGATATTTGATACCCTTTCCAAAGATCTCTGTGAACTCAGTGTTTAAACTGTTAATCAAAAGTCCAGCAGTTTGACCCCAAGTTCAAAGATGTGTCAGTTTGTGTCCATAAAGATTTACATTTTGGAAAGCCTGTGTGGGAGTTCTACTTTATCCTTCAAATTCTTACAGGAAATTGGTGAAAATATATTCATTTTTATTTTTTTACAAAATTTGAATACATTGTGTTTCACATTTTCCTTCATTAACATTGTGTTTCATACAAACAATCCCATACATTGTATTTTATAAAATGAGAAATTATTTTGTTGGCAGATCCTTGTCTGAGATGGTATTATTGAATGTATTTTCCCAGTCAGTAGAATTTATTTTCACCCTATTGGAAGATTTTTTTATGCACACAGGGATTTAATATTTAGAAGATACCATTCATCAATTATACCATCTCCTGATAGTGTACTTCTTACTGTATTTGTCAGCCTCTTTATACCATAGGCTAGGTCTTCTAAGATTGGTCCTATTTTGTCTCTAATGATCTTTATGGTTTTGGGCTTTAACTCTAAGTCTCTAATCCATTTTCAGTTGACTTTTGTGTATGGTGTAAGATGTGGATACTGTTTCAGCTTTTTTTAGGTAATAGTCCAGTTTTGCAAGGACCATTTGTTGAAAAAGTTGTCATTTCCCCATTTGATAATTTTCTTTAGTTTTTATTTCCTTGCTGAATATCAGTTGATCATAGGTGGATAGGTTGATTTCTGGGTTCTCAATTCTGCTACATTAGTATATGTGTCTGTTATTGTAGCAATACCATGTGGTATTAGTTATTACAGCTTTGTTGTAGGCTTGTTATTTATATTGGTTTTGTTTTGGATTTTTTATTTAAATAAAATGCTTATTTTATACAGGTTTACTTACAAAGTTCCTCACCTTTTCATCTCCAGAGTAATATATCATATGCTCATCTGACTCAAAATGCCCCATGCCAGTCTATCTCATCTCACCAATGCTTAGTATGACAATATTTATGTGTTCCATTTCTTCCTTAACAATATCTAATTTTCCTACATTCATGGTTTTCACATTCCATGTTCCAGTCACTAGTGTCTGCTTACAACTGTTCCTCTACCTTTGTGTTTTCATACATGAAAACTCCACCTCAGTTGCCCTGTTATTCTCCGTGTGTTCTGTTGTACATAGGGTTTTTAGAGGCCTGCTATTTCGGAAGTGGATGGCCAATCCTTTTTCCTAGTCTGTCTTAATCTGAATGTTCAGATTTAGAGAAGTATCCAACAGATAAGCATTGTATAGAAAAAGTGAAAGATATACCCCTTATTGTGGAATTAACCATTAGTTTCAGTGTTGTTCCTGCCCTTGGCACAAGTGTCTTGACCCACATATTTCCCTGCTCCACCATCCACCAGGATACCCATCCACTTCTACCCACTCCCTTCAACATCTATCTCCCATTGTCTAGCCCTTGATCTGATAGCTTATATCTGAAGCTTCCTTGTCTTCTGTGATTCCAAACACGTCAGCTGCTGACAATTTCTTATGCTGTGACCAGTTTAGTGGTAATGTTTCCCGCGCAAAGGTGATGTGTGTGTAGATAGTTTCTTCTTGGCCAAAGGGATGCAGGCCCGAGGACCCTAACAATTCCTGCGCAGCCTTGGGGTCTTCACATTTACCTGTGGGGTGGGCAGGGATTTTCAAGGCCCATTGCGTTGTCCTGATTCTCTGCCTGTGAAGATTTCTTTCTGATCTCTCTACGTGTCCCGAGAAATGGGGTTGCTTTCACAGTTTAAAAAAGTCATTTCTAAATCCGTCTTGAAGTACAATATTGTGAGTGACAGGATAATATCCATGCACATACAAGGAAGTTCAGTGAATACCACTATCATTCAGATATATGCACCAATAACCAGAGCCAAAGAAGAGAAAATAGAAGATTTCTACCAACTTTTAAAATCGTAGATCGATTGAACATGCAATCAAGATGCATTGATAATAATGGGTGACTGGAATGCAAAAGTTGGGAACAGAGAAGAAGATTCAGTAGTTGGAAAACATGGACTCAGTGACAGAAATGAAGCTTGGGATAGAATGACTGAATTTTGTACAATCAATGACTTATTCATTGAAAATACATTTTTTCCACGGTCTGAAGATTATTTTTTAGTTCCCCAAATAATGATACTGTGTGCAATTTCCTCAGAGACAAAATTTGAGGAAATCCCTGATGGTCTATTATGGAATATTCAACTAATGGACGTGTCATAGAAACTTTACATTAGTAGCATTCAACAGATTAAAGTCTATTCCATAAAATTTAAAAATTTTCTAAGAGTCCAATTTAAATATGTAGCTGCAAATCTAAAAAGGGGGAATTGTTTTGTTTTTTCAAAAGTGCATATTATTACATTTGCTTCAATACATTATGTCCAATTCTTTGTAAAAGTGAACCACATCTGCTTTGAGCACACTGCTTGAAGCGTTTCTAAGCAGCTGAAGGGGAAAGGAATTCACTTGTTGAGGAGTCCAGCATCCTTGATTTTAATGAAGAAGAACTTCTCCAGAATATTGGCACATTTGTAATATTCACTTTTGGGCGGGTTGTACTCTTTGCAGTTGGTAAACAGTCGCAAGTCAGCCATGAATAATTTCTTACACACATAGTACCTATTTTTGAGGCGTTCACTCATGGTCTTCAGATCCATGGGGAACTTATAACTTCATAATAGCCTGGAGCTTCGGTTCTCTTCACTGCTTCCATGAAAGGCCGAGCACTTTGGTGGCTCTTCACCTGCCGGATGATGCTCTTGAGAGTGCTGTAAAGCTGGTCAGTGTCTTTGGGACATCTTCTTTCTTTTCCACTTGTTTCTAGCCTGTCTCTCTAATCCCAGTAATGATCTCAGTGGGGGTCTGCCAGACTCCATCTTTGAAACAAGACAGTCCCGGGTAGACCTTTCGAATCTGGGCTTGCTTTCTTTCAATCAGTTTTTTAATAATCTCCTTCTGTTTTTTTGATGATGACAGAAAACTCTGTGTATGGGATCTTCGGATTTAGCTCACATCCCATTAAAGTGACTCCTTCATAATCCATGATGTAGCCAATGTATTTGGTTTTAAGTATTTTGGTTTCTTTGGAAAAATCCTGTTTCTTGAAGTACCCAATTGCATATTCATCTGCATATGTGAGGAAGTTCAGGATGTTGTGCTTTATATGGTATTCTTTCAAGTGGTTCATTAAGTGTGTTCCATATCTCTTGACTTGTTCATTTGAGGTCACAGCACAAAAGACAATCTCCTTGAATCCTTGCGATGGGAACATACGGAAACAGATACCACCAGTGACACGGCAATCTTTAATTAAAGCCAAGGTTTTGTGTTACTTGTAAAAAGATGAGCTGTGTGATGCATTCCTTTGGAATTCAGGGCAGCTGGTGGGAGAAGACGTTCTGCAAGCCGACGAGCCACATGAGGATCTTCTTGTTGGGTTTCTGGTGGGAGGAGTTGCTGACCACATGGAATTCAGTCACACCTCTGCATTCCTCCAACCTCGCTGCCTTGTCCGGGGCTGAGTGTGCTGACAGGTTGGTCTCCTCCCGTCCCAGCGTCACTGCAGGATTTGTGATTGTGGACATGACCTCATTGATTAATTCCATCGGAATATCTCCTGTAACCCGGGGGTTCTTCGCTTCCTCCAGAGGATGCGAGTCATTCATTTTCCTCTTTTTTCCTGGGTTCACCTCGAGCCCAGAACCTCTGCCCGAAGGGCTGGCTGGCACTCCCTGTCCATTCAGCTGCTCTAGAGATGACGAGTTGGAGTTGTAGGAGAGCAGTCCAGCTACAGGAGGCAGGCTGATAACTGTGTGGATTCCCAGATGGCAGCTTCTGGAAGAGATGGAGAGAAAGTCCTGATCCCAGATGGGAGAATTCTTACTATACACTTCTTCCTCTAACATGGACAGAAATTTGGGGAAGTGGGTGAGGATTAGCGTTCCTTTCTCCAGTGGCAGGTTGTCCTTCTCCTGCCGGGCCTGCTCCAGGAGCTGCCGGCGCATGACGGTGAAGACGGAAGGGAGCAGCGTCCTCCCGAACACCTGCGTGGTTTCATATGGAGGTAGACTGTCGCAGAACTGTGGCACATTTCAATAACACAGCCACCTTGTGTAGTTCTTCTCTTCGTATCCGGAAAGATCATACTTAGGAGAGCACAGCCTCGGACATGCCATCCTAGAGCTCAGCTCAGGTGCCAACAGTCAGGGGGCGCAGCGGCCTCCAGGGTCTCCTTCCCGGGCCTCGGTTTCCAACAGCGGACCCTGCCCCAGGCAGTGCCCTCGCCAGCTCCCACAAATACATTTTTTTTGTTTTTGTATTTTTTAATAAAGTTTGTAATCCAATGGACACACAAAACTGCGCTGAGAAAAACAGTTTCATAAATTAATAAGTGTTAGGAAGTTGGGGGCGGTCCAGGTAGAGATCAGCCAGTCTCTCTTTACAGGTGCTGTGTGACACTTCCATGCCGCAGGGCAGGCCTGTGCTGTGACGAAGCACACTTAATACAAATAAGTGACATTTTTAAGAGACATAAACGCAAATTATACACATGGATTACACCTGATGGTATGCATAAGAATCAGATTGATTAAATCTGCGGAAAGAACCGCTGGAGTAGCTCAATAGCTGCTGTGAAAACCAGGCCTAGTGCTGATTGTGAAACAGACCACCAACTACTCATATGCACATTCAAGCTGAAGCTGAGAAAAATTAAACTGAATTCCTGGGGACCAAAAGATGATTTTAAGTCTATTGCCCCTGACTTTCAATCCAGGAAGAGTACAAACGTTCATTACAAGGACAGAAGAAGAAGAAAAGACCAAAATGGATGTTAGAAGAAACTCTGAATATTGCACTGGACCGCAGAGAAGCCAAAGCAGAAGGATGAATTCAAAATATTAAAGAGCTGAACAGAAGATTCCAAAAGGCAGCGCGGGATAACAAAGTAAAATATTACAATGTAATGTGCAAAGAGGTGGAGCCAGAAAATCAAAAGGCCCGAACTCGCTCAGCATTTCTTAAGCTCAAGGAACTGAAGAACAAATTTAAACCTTGAGTTGCGATAATCAAGGATGCTTTTGGCAGAATATTAAATGATCCAGGAAGTATTAAAAGAAGATGGAAAGAATATTCTGAGTCATTGTAGCGAAAGGAATTGGCCGACACAGAAGAAGTTAATGAAACAACATATGAGCAAGAGCGTATGGTGATGAAGGAAGAAGTTCAAGAAACTTTGAAGGAAATAGCAAAAAATAAGGCCCCAGGAACAGATGTCATACCAATTGGCATATTTCAGCTAACAGATGCTGCCCTGAATGTGCTCACGAAGTTATGCCAAGAAATCTGGAGAACAACCACTTGGCCAACTGACTAGAAGAGATCTATATTTGTTCCCATTCCAAAGAAGTTTGACCCAACAGAGTGTGGAAATGGAAGAACAATCTCATTAATTTCACATGCAAGCAAGATTCTGCTGAAGATTATCCAAAAATGACTGGAACAGCACATCAGCAGAGAACTGCCAGAAATCCAGGCTGGGTTTAGAAGAGGTCGTGGTCCTAGGGATATTGTAGCTAATGTTAGATGGATCTTAGCTGAAAGCAGGGAGTACCAGAGGAATGTCTATTTGTGTTTCATTAATTATGCAAAGGCATTTGACTGTGTGGATCATAACAAACTGTGGCTGACTCTGACAAGAATGGGAATCCCAGAACACTTGATCGTTCTAATTGGAAACCTATACTTGGGCCAAGAGGCAGTCATCAGAACAGAGCAAGGAAATATTGCATGGTTCAAAACTGGGAAGGGTGTGCGCCAGGGATGTGTCTTGTCTCCATACCTTTTCAACCTGTAGGCAGAACAGATTATCTGGGAGGCTGGGCTCTATGTTGAGAAATGAGGTGTCAGTATTAGTGGAAGATCTATCAACAATCTGCGGAGGACCTGAAGCGCTTGCTGTAGAGATTCAAGGACTGCAGCCTTCAATATGGATTGAGGCTCAATATCAAGAAGACAAAGATTCTCACCATTAGACCAACTGGCAGCATCAGGATGGATGGTGAAGAGACTGAGACTGTTCACACCTTTAGTTTGCTTGGTTCCATAGTCAACCCCCTTGGCACCAGCAACCAGAAATTAAAAGATCAATTGTGATTGGAAAGTCTGCTGCTTGTGACCTCAATATAAAACAAACAAACACATACATACATACATACATATACATACATACATATATACATACATCAGTGGGATTCCTCTACAGTAAGAAAGAGAACTAAGAGAAGAAAACAAAAAACCAATACCATTTAAAATAGTCAACCACAAATTGAGATACTTGGGAGTGAACCTGACTAGAGACACAAAAGACCTATAGAAACAAAATTATAGAAGATTTTTTGAGACACAATAAAAGACCTAAATAAATGGAAATATGTTCCCTCTTTATGGATAGGAAGGCTCAGTATTGTGAAAATGACAATTCTACCAAAAGAATTCTATAGGATCAGTGCAATCTCGATACAGATACCAAATTCCTTTCTCAGGAAGATTGAAAGGGAAATTGTCAAGTTTATTTAGAAATAAAAAAGACCCCCTAATTAGCATAGCACTTCTGAAAAACAAAAATGGAGTGGAAGGCATATCACTCCCTGACCTCAAAACCTACCACACAGCAGTAGTAACCAAAACAGCATGGTATGGGTACAATGACAGACACATAGACCAACGGAACAGAACTGAGAAACCAGGAATGGACCCATCTATCTACAGTCAACTGATATTCTACAAAGAAATAAAATCAATCAAATCGGGCAATTGTAACCTCTTCAACAAATGGTACTGGCAAAAAAGGACTGTTAACTGTAGAAACCTGTGAGGTAGGTTTGAAGATCAGGGAGTGCTATGGACTCCCACTTAATTTTTGTTTTTCAGAAGTGCTTTGCTTATGCAGAGTTTCTTTCTTCCCTAAATAAACTTGAAAATTGATTTTTAAAAATATTATTATAAAATGAATTTGGCATCTGTATTGGGATTACATTAAACTTTTAGATTGCTTTTGGCAGGATTGCCATTTTCACTATACTGAGTCTTCCTATCCATGAACATTCTTCTGATACTCTTTCTTTTTGCTAAGATCTATCTGATATTGGCAATAATATCTCTAGTTCCATGACCTCTTCTAAACCCAGCTTGTACTTCTAGTAGGTCTCTGTCTCTGTTGCTTATGCAAAACCTATACTTGGACCAGGAGGTAGTCCTCAAAATAGAGGAAGGAAACAGTGCATGTTTCTAAATCAGGAAAGGAGTGCGTCAGGAATGCATCCTGTCTCCACATGTTTTCAGTCTACATGAGGCGAGTCTTTATGAGGAGGAATGTGACAAGGATTCTCACCATTGGGTAAATTGGCAGAATGATAATGGATGGAGAAGAGATTGAGATTGTTAACAATTACAACTTGCTCAGCTCCACAATCAATATTCTTGGCAGCAATAATAAGGAAATTAAAAAACCCCAAAAACCAAATTGCATTGGGAAAACCTGCTGTTAGGGACCTTTCCAGAGTACTGGAAATTAAAGATGTCAGTCTAGAGACTAAGGTTCATCTAAGGCCATGGTCTTCTCAGTTACTTGCTATGCATCAGAAAGCTGGACGATGACTAAGGATGTCAGAAGAATTGATGTCTTTAAATTGTGGTTCTGGAGAAGGATCTTGAACATACTAAGCATCAATAAGAAAACAAATGGGTCTGTTTTGGAGAAGGTGAAACTAAGTTTCTTCTTGGATGATAGGATTTTGAAGCTCTGTCCCACATTCTTTGGTCACGTGGCCGGGAGGGACCAATCCTTGGAGAAGGACATCACGCTCAGAAGAGTGGAGGACAGCACAAGAGAAGAAGCCGCCAGATGAGATGGACTGATACAGAAACTGGGGTAATGGAGTTGGTGTGCTTTAATCGGTGGGACTGGCTCAGGACAGGGAGGCCTCAGAGCTGCTATACATAGATAGGGTTGCTATGGGTCGCAAGCAACTTGACACATAACAACAACAACCACATCCATAAACAGGGAATATTTTCCCATTTGTCTGAAGTTTTTATTCTTTCTCACAGAAGTGTTTTATAGTTTTCTTTGTACAGGTGTTTTATGTCTCTAGTTAGGTTTATTCTGAATATCCCCATTATTGTTTGGGTATTGCAAATGGTATTGTTTTCTTGGTCTCCTTCTCTTTGTTTCCTTTGTCAGTCTAGAAGAATCCCACTGATTTTTGGATATTGATTTTGCATTCTACCACTTTACTCAATTTGTCCACTTGCTCTCACAGTTTTGTGTTGGGGTGTGTGTGTGTGTGTGTGTGTGTGTGTGTGTGTGGTTTTTGTGGTTTTTTTTTATTCCTTGGGTTTTTCTGTGTACAGTATTATATCATCTGCATATAGTGACAGTTTAACTACCTGTTGATAGCAATAAATTTTTTTTTGTTGTTGTTGTTTTAATAATATCCCAAGATCACAGAGTCAGGAAATAGCACAGTTAGAATTTCAATTCAAGATTCCAATTCCATGCCCTTAATAATATTGTAATATTTTGGGGGCGGGGAGCGAGCAGTGGCAGCGCCGGGCGGGCGCGCAGCCTGCGGCGCGGGGCAAGCCCGGCACTTAGTGGTCCAGCCGAGCCAGCGGCGCCGTCATGAGGCCCAGCGCGGCAGCGGGGCGGCACAGTACTTTGAGATTGTTATCAAAGACATGACTTTCACCTCACTTCATCAACGCCTACAGGCAGTCTGGTAACATGAAATCTCCTGGTTACCAAAGTAGACATAGCCTTTTACGCCCGACATTGCAGACTTTAATCTGTGATGTACATTCAGTAACAAGTGATAACCATAAATGGACCCAGGAAGACAAACTTTTACTTGAGAGTCAGCTTGGCGACGGCTGAACCACTGTGTCTTGACCCTTCTGTGTCCGTAGCCTGCACTACAAACAGACTGCTTTATAACAAGCAGAAGATGAACACACGGCCAATGAAACGGTGTTTCAAGAAGTATTCTAGATCCTCTCTGAATCGGCAGCAGGACCTGTCTCACTGTTCACTTCCTCCTCAGTTAAGATTACTTGTTTTCTTACAAAGAAAGAAAAGATATCACAACTATGATATATCATCTCACCCCAGTAAGACTAGCAAAATTTAACAGAACAGCAAGCAACAAATGCTGGCGAGGTTGTAGAGAGACTGGAACCCTTATTCACTGTTGGTGGGAGTGTAAAATGGTGCAACCACTGTGGAAAGCAATGTGGCGCTTTCTCAAAAAGTTGCAAATAGAGATACCATTTGACCCAGCAATTCCACTACTGGGAATATACCCTAAAGAGACCATAAATGACACCCAAGTAGATATATGCATACCCATGTTTATTGCAGCTTTGTTTACAATAGCAAGGATTTGGAAACAACCTAAATGCCCATCAACAACCGAGTGGATAGAGAAGCTGTGGTATACTCGCACAATGGAATATTATGCTGCATTGAAAAACAAGGAATTCATGCAATATTATTCAAAATGGGTGACCCTGGAGGACATTATGCTGAGTGAGGTATCTCAGTCACAGAGGGACAAAAGCTATATGGTGCCACTGTTGTAGAATGAGGCTGACATCAGGGTGGGGGTAAGACTGAGAAAAACTGGATGAAATATGTTTACGGCATTGAAGTCTTTGGGGGAGAGAATATTTTCTATTTTAGGGCATTATGTTTATCGTAAGAGTACGGAGTGAGGGTTGCAGAGTGGATTATATTTGGGGATTGGGGGATGTGTGTGTGGGATTACGTACCATTGAGGGAGTTTTTCTTTTGAGTTTGAAGGAGAGGAGCAAACGGGGGTTGGGGGGCGGGGAGAGGGGTGCAACAATGAATGAATGGAATTCCAAAATCTCTGTAGATGTTCATTGAAAGAAAAATAAAGAAATTAAATAAAAAAAAAAAGAAAGAAAAGCAGGTCAGCATTATGACCTCAAAATCTCCAAAGCATGAAATTGTGTAGATATGTGGAAACGGAACACCTGTAATTTGGCTGTACCCTCTGAAGTAGATGTAGAAAAATATGCTAAAGTGGAAAAATCTATCAAATCTGATGACTCACAACCAACAATATGGCCAGCCCATGATGTAAAAGATGAATATGTATTTGAATGTGAATGTGGTAATCAGTATCAGAAAACAAAATTGACCATTATGCAGTCACTTGGTGATCCACTGTACTATGGTAAAATACAGCCATGTAAAGATGATGAGGAAGGCGATAGCCAGATGTCTTCATCCCACTCCTCTACAGATGATCATTCAAATAGGTTCATTATTGGATCAAAGACTGATGCTCAGAGAATAATCAATCAGTACCAGGAATTGGTCCAGAATGAAGCCAAATGTCCAGTTAAAATGTCACACACGTCCGCCACTCTGAGTCAGCATTCTCCAGGAAAAGAATCAGAATCTGAGACTGTGTCCGTTCAGTCATCAGTGTTGGGGAAGGGAGTGAAGCATCGGCCTCCACCCATCAAACTTCCCTCAAGCTCAGGAACTAGTTCCTCAGGTAATTATTTCACCCCACAACAAGCAAGCAGCTTTCTCAAGTCTCCAACGCCTCCTCCTGCTTCTAAGCCCCCGAGTCTGTCTCGGAAGTCGTCTGTGGATCTCAGCCAAGTTAGCAAGCTTTCTCCAGCTGCCTTGTCACCTGCTAGCTCATCACAAAGAACCTATGCTACCCAAATCATAGCAAATTCCGCTGGCCTTAACTTCATCAATGTAGCGGGCTCCGTTTGTGGAGCCGAGGCTTTGATGAGTGTTTCAAACTCCATGCTGGGCTGTAACACTGGTGCCGTAACTCCTGCAGGAATATATCTGAGTGGCCTTCTTCCCTCAGGAGGTCTGCTGCCCAGTGCACTGACAGGTGCTCTGCCAACTTCGCAAGCAGGTGTTCCATTTGGTTTAAAAAAATACGTCAAGTTTCAGGCCATTAAATCTACTCCAGCTCTCCAGCGGCTCACTCATCTTTAACCCTCTGCAGCAGCAGCTCTCTCCGTTCACTCCGCAGTCACCTCAGCAGCCCACCGCTTCCAGTCACGCGCAGCCGCAACCGGGGGAAGCAGGGTCCTGAACAAGGTTCAGCCAGTCAAGAACAGGCCTTATCTGCTCAGCAAGCTGCTGTTATCAACCTTAGTGGAGTAGGGGGCTTCATGCAGTCCCAGGCGGCTGTGTTGTCTCAGCTTGGCTCTGCAGACAACAGACCAGAGCAAAGCCTTCCTCAGCGGAGATTCCAGCTCTCTTCTGCCTTTCAAGAGCAGCAGCAACAGATCCAACAGTTGCGATTCTTGCAGCATCAAATGGCTATGGCAGCAGTGGCGGCACAAACAGCTCAGCTCAATCATCGTCGGCACTCAGGCAGCCAGTCAAAAAGTAAGATGAAGAGAGGTACGCCAACCACTCCAAAATTCTGACTCTGACATTATTTATTATTTTTTTCTCTTTGAAAAGACTAGAGCATTGAATCAAAGATTCTGAGTTTTTACTTAATTT
>NW_006400264.1:88826-93893 GCF_000299155.1 Elephantulus edwardii
AAAATAATATTGTAATATTTCAAATATCACCAAGACTAAAACAGTGAAACATTAAATACAGGTCAAATCTATCTTTTTCAGGTGCTATCCCCTCTAGACAACATGCCAAAAGTATGTGAGATAAAGTCTCACTCTTTTCGCTTCTAAAGATCACTCTAAGCTGCATTTTTTTCCAGAACAAATAATTAGTCTTTTAGCATTCTGTTCTACATTTGGGAGTTCTGATGGCCAAGTGGTAAGAAGCTGAACTGCAATCACAAAGCCAAGCAGTTCATACTCAACAACCAAGTTTTACCAACAACATGTTTCAAAGGTTCCAATTCTTCTTTGATCTTCCTTCTTGATTTTCCAATTTTAATATGCAAATTAAGCAATATCCTTGGATCAGAAACATCTTGGCATTTAAAATTACATCCTTCTTCTTTAATGTTGTTGTTGTTGCTATGTGCCGTTGAGTGGCATGCTACTCACAGCGACCCTATGTACAACAGCCCTAAACCCTGCTCTGTCCTGTGCCAATCGCACTGCCTCTGACACACCCATCCCGATTACCCCAGTCACTGAATCAATCCACCTCATAGAGGGTCTTCCCCTCTTGTACAGTCCGTCCACCCTACCTTAGTCTCCAGAGTGACACCATTGCTCTTCAGAACTTTGGAGAGGTCCCTAACAGCAGACTTTCCCATCGCAATACGTCTTTTAATTTCTGGTTGCTGGTGCCAAGAGATGAGATGGACCAGCATGGGGCATTTTGAGTCAGATGGTCATGTGATATATTACTCCGGAGATGAAAACTCGAGAAAAAAGGGGTTGCTTTCATAGTTAAAAAAGTATTTTCTCAATCTGTCTTGAAATACAACATTGTGAGTGACAGGCTAATATCCATATGCATACAAGGAAGTCCAGTGAATACCATTATCACTCAGATATATGCACCAACAACCAGAGCCAAAGAAGAAGAAATAGATGATTTTTACCAACTTTTATAGTAGGAGATCGATTGAACATGCAATCAAGATGCATTTATAATAATGGGTGACTGGAATGCAAAAGTTGGGAACAGAAAAGAAGAATCAGTAGTTGTAAAACATGGACTTAGGTGACAGAAATGAAGCTGGAGATAGAATGGTTGAATTTTGCATGACCAATGACTTATTCATTATAAATACGTTTTATAAGAAACATAAACGCAGGTTATACACATGCATTTCACCTAATATGCATAGGAATCAGATTGATTACATCTGCCGAAAGAACCGCTGGAGAAGCTCAATGTCAGCTGTGAAAACTAGGCCAGATTGTGGAACAGATCACCAACTACTCATATGCAAGTTCAAGCTGAAGTGGAGGAAAATTAAACCGAATCCAAGGGAACCAAAATATGACTTTGAGCTCATTCCACCTGAATTTCAGAACCATCTCAGGAACAGGTTTGAGGCCTTGAACACTAATGAGCGAGGACCTAGTGAGTTGTGGGAGGATGTCAAATGTATCATCCAGGAAGAGTGTAAATGGTAATTACAAAGACAGAAGAAAAAAAAAAGACCAAAATCGATGTTCTTTAATATTTTAGAGAAATCCTGTGTAATGCCATTTAATTTTATGACAACTGCCTCATTGGGTATTGATTAAGTATCCAGGTAAAGTGAAATAACTAATAATATCAATCTTTTCTCCTTTTATTATAATGTTTTTTAATGGATGAGTTATAAGGAATCCCCCCCTTTTTATGTTGCGATATAACATGCATTGAGGGCTTAAGTCTTTTATTTTTTTAAGTAAGTACTTCAAGTCCTTCTCACTTTCAGGAAACAAGCTTATGTCATCTGTATATGATAGATTTTTTATAAGCCTTTCTCCAATTCTTATGCCAAATATATCTTCATTTTCTTGGATTATTTGCTCAGCATATGGATTACAAAGATATGGTGAAATATATAATCAAGATGCATATTTATTCTGATTTGAAACTACACAGTATTTTCTTGCTTTAAACATCTTTCTATTGTTGTTTGTTGTCAAGTTGATCATGATTCATAGCAACCCTATTAACAAAAGGACTGAAGCCAAAGATTCTCACCACTGGACCAATTGGCAGCATCAGGACTGATGGTGAAGAGATTGAGATTGTTCACAGCGTTAGTTTGTTTGGCTCCACAGTCAACACTCTTGGCAACAGCAGCCAGGAAATTAAAAGATGTATTGTGATGAGAAAGTCTGCTGTTAGGGACCTTTTCAACGTTCTGAAGAGCAATGGTGTCTCTCTGAAGACTAAGGTAGGTGCATCTGATACAGGCCATGGTCTTTGCAATCACTTGTTATGCATCAGAGAGTTGGACAATGACTAGGGAAGATAGAAGGAGAGTTGGACAGTGACTAAGGAGGATAGAAGGAGAACTGATGCCTTTGAGCTGTGGTGCTGGAGAAGAGTATTGAGGGTACCATGGACTGCCAAGAAAACAAACAGATTCATCCTGTAAAGGGTTAAACGGGGAGGCTCCTTGGAGGCAAGGATTCTGAGGCTTCGTCTGACATACTTTGGACATGTTGTAAGGAGGGACCGGTCCTTGGAGAGGGACATCATTCTTGGTAGAATGGAGGGACAGCGTATAAGGGGAAGGCCCTCTATGAGGTGGATTGATTCAGTGACTGGGGTAATCGGGATGGGTATATCAGAGACAGTACAATTGGCACAGGACAGAGCAGAGTTTAGGGTTGTTGTACATAGGGTAGCTATAAATCACAAGCGACCTAACAGCACATAATGAAAACAACATTACTTACATGTGATATTAATTATATTGTTTGATAATTTCTTACACTTGAACCATCTGTTTTTGGAATGTGCAAAAATATGACTATCTTTGTGTTCATTGACCAGGTGTTTAATTTGTCAGATTGTGTGTGTGTGTGTGTGTGTGTGTGTGTGTGTGTGTGTGGTGACTTGTTTGTTGCTGCGGTACTAAGAAAGTATGACCCCTATATAACCCCGGAAGTAATCACCAGTAATGTCCCCCAGGATTGTCAGCAAAGATGTGGACACCCTGGTTTAACTAGTGTCTTGTAGCCTTAACAGTCTTGACTCAAGTGGATTGTACTTATCTTTCATGAATTAAAACAGTCTTAATCCTTCCCAGTCATAAATGTTTTAGAGCATTTGAACTTAGTTCCCAGTTTAATGGATTTGGTTCCCACCCTCCTCTTAGAGCTTCAAAGTCCATACTGCCCTGGGTGGGGAAGAGACTGATAACCCCAGGGATAACTCTGGCCTGATCCAGCTTCTCTTGATATCTAGCATTTTCTGAGACTAGTGACCTCACTCTCCTCTGTACTTATGTTTCCATTTCATTTGATACAGATTGCTGTTAATAAGTATATGAGCTTTCTTAATAGCGTCCAGTGGTTTATGACCCAAACTTTGCCCCAGCGGCTCAGTCTTCTGCAAGTCCTCATTCCTGGATCCTTATTTAAAGACAAGAGAAGAAAATATTTCTAGTCAGTCTGGAGAACAGCATCTGTTCTTAGCCAAGATCGCCTCATCACAAGGTAAGAATGTCAATATATAAATCCCTTTCCTATTCCAGGACATAGCAGGTAATTGAAATTTTTTATAAAAAGACATTCAATTCTCAGCCTTTTGCAAGCAGGCTATTCTCTATTCCTTTTTCTCTTTATACTTTGAAAACTCTTCCCCCTCATTATTAACATCTAGATTATGCCTTCTTGGAATTATAGACATACAAATTAGAAGTTGTATGTCACCATAGGCTCTTGACCAAATATTGGTTCATGAAATTCCTTTGTGTCAGCCAATTATTTTTAGTATACTGCCTCTGTGTACTCCTTCAACCTTCTATTGATGCTTTCTGGGTCATTCAATATTCTGCCTTCAGCATCCTTAAGTATTGCGCCTCAAGGCTCAAACTTGTTCTTCAATTCTTTCCACTTAAGAAATGATGTGTGAGTTCAGCTCTTTTGATTTTCTGATTCCTGCTCCTTGCTCATTTCATGATATTTTGTTTTCTCTTCCTTAATTGTCCTTTGAAATCTTCTCTTCAGTTCCTTAACTTCTTGCTTTCTTCCCCTTACTTTGGCTTCCCGGCCCTCTAGTGCTATATTCAGAGTATCTTCTGACATCCATCTTGGTCTTTTTTTTTCTTTCTCCTCTATCTTTGTGATGACTTTTGCATTCTTCATGAATGATATTCTTAATATCCTCCCATAGCTTATCTGGTGTATTGGGTTTTGAGATCAGGAAGTGCTATGGACTCTCACTTCATATTTATACTTCAGAAGTCCTTTGCTTATTCAGGGTCTCTTTATTCTCTAAATAAACTTGACAATTGATTTTTTTTAATTTGTTGGTGTGTGTGTGTGTGTGTGTGTGTGTGTACCATCAAATCAGATCTGACTGGTGCAGAAAGAAGTTGTTCCTCCTTCTCCAGCGGAGCTTCTGGTGGATTTGAACAGCTCATGTCTGGGATTGCTGTGCAGCTTCTTGCCACTAGGCCACCAGAGCTCTCATATCTATATATCTCTATCTCTATCTCTATCTCTATCTCTATCTCTATCTCTATCTCTATCTCTTTCTCTATCTCTATCTCTAATCTATCTATCTCTATCTCTACCTCTATATCTCTTTGTAAAATGAATTCAGTATCTGTATTGGGATTATATTAAGCGTGTAGATTGCTTTTGGTAGGATTTTCATTTCCACTATATTGAATCTTCCTTTGGTACTTTTTGCTTTCTGCCAAGATCCATCCAACATTGGCAATATCTCCAGTGTCATGACCTCTTCTAAGCCCAGCTTGCACTTCTAGTAGTTCTCTGTCACTGTACTGTTCCAGTCAAGGACTGCAGCATTCAGTATGGACTGAGGCTCAATGTCAAGAAGACAAAGATTCTCACCACTGGACCAATTGGCAGTGTCAGGATGGAGGACGAAGAGATTGAGAGTGTTCACAGCTTCAGTTTGCTCGGCTCTACAGTCAACACTCTTGGCACCAGCAGTCAGGAAATCAAAAAGCGTATCGCGATGGGAAAGTCTGCTGTTAGGGACCTCTC
>NW_006400264.1:94148-100260 GCF_000299155.1 Elephantulus edwardii
TATTGCCAGGAGGGACAGGTCCTTGGAGAGGGACATCATGCTTGGGAGGGTGGAGGGACAGCGCAGGAGGGGAAGACCCTCTATGAGATGGATTGATTTGGTGACTGGGGTAATCGGGTTGGGCGTGTCAGATGCGGTGCGGTTGGCGCAGGATAGAGCAGGGTTTAGGGCTGTTGTGCATAGGGTCGCTATGAGTTGCAAACGACTCGACAGCACATAACAACAGCAAACATACTTAAATCAGGAAGTCCAAGAACAGAGCAAGGAAATATTGCATGATTAAAAATCAGGAAAGGAGTGTGTCGGGGACAGAGCATTCAAGAGGCTGGGCTTTATGAGGAGGAATGTGACATCAGGATTGTAGGAATACTCATCAGCAACCTACATTATACAGATGACATGACCTTGCTCGCTGAAACTGAAGAGGACCTAAAGTACTTGCTGCAGAAGATCAAAGACAGTAGTCTTCAATATGGATGGAAGCTCAGCATCAAGAAGACAAAGATTCTCACCACTGGGTAAATAGGCAGCACGATGATGGATGGAGAAGAGATTGAGGTTGTTAACAGTTACAGCTTGCTCATGTCGACAATCAACACTCCTGTCATCAACAGGAGATCAAAAGACAAGTTGCATAGGAAAAGTCTGCTGTCAGGGACTTTTTCAGAGTACTGAAAAGCAACTATGCCAGTCTGGAGACTAAGGTGCACCTCATCCAGGCCATGGTCTTCTCAATTACATCAGAAATCTGGGCAATGACTAAGGATGACGGAAGAATTGATGTCTTCAAATTGTGGTTCTGGAGAAGATTCTTGACCATACCATAGACCACCAAGAAAGCAAATAGGTTTGTTTTGGAGAGGATGAAACTAAGTTTCTCCTTGGAGGCTAGGATTTTGAAGCACTGTCTCACATACTTTGGGCACATGGCTAGAAGAGATCGGTCCTTGGAGTAGGACATCATGCATGGAAGGGCAGAGGGACAGTACAGGAGAGGAAGACACTGGATGAGATGGATTGATACAGTGACTGGGGCAAAGGGAGTTGTGCGTTGGAATTAGTGAGACTGGCTTAAGACAGGACAGGCTTCAGAGCTGTTGTACATAGGGTCAGTACGGGTCACAGGTGACTCAATGTCACATAATAACAACATCCATGAACAGGAAACATTTTCCCATGTGTTTAACTCTTCTGACATCCTTATTGCCTAACTCTCAGATGCATAGCAGATGACTGAAAAAGACCATGACTTCAATCAGACACGTCTTTAAACTGGCATCATTACTCTTTAGGACTTTGGAGGAATTCTGCATGGCAGGAAGTCTTTCCCAATGCAATACATATTCTGATGGTTTGAGTACTGGCAACAAGTGCATAGATTGTGGATCCAAGAAAGATGAAATAATTGACAACTTGAATCTTTTCCACATCTATTATGATATTACTTATTGGTCCAATGGTGAATATGTTCTCTTCTTGATGATGAGATGTAATCCATATTGAAGACTGTACTCCTTGATAGTCTTCAGTAAACAACTTCGAGTCCCCCTCACCCTCAGCAAGCACAGTTGTGAGATTTGCTTAAGGTAAGTTATTGATGCATCTTTTTCCAATCCGAGTGCCACATTCGTCTTCATAAAATGTAACTTCTTGGATGATTTTCCCAGCATACAAACTGAATAGATATGGAGAGAGATACAGACAAGCCCGGAAGGAGAAGAGGGGAGAGTCGGCCGCCAAGTTCTCTGAGGTTTGCTCCGCCCAGGGTTGCTATGGCCCAGCAAGCAAAGAGGGCATGGTGCTGTTTGGGCGGGTGTTATGGCAGTTTTCGGACGGGAAGGACTACTCTACCTCCAGGAGCCAGGCAAGGCAGGCTTGGCCTAGGGTTTAAGGTGGCAGCACAGGGCTTCAAGCCTTGAAGGAGGAGAAGGACGAGTCAGCGGCCATGTTCTACAAGGTTTGCTCCACCCAGGGTTGCTATGGCCCGGCAAGCAGAGAGAGCAAGGCTCTGTTTGCCAGCTGTTGTGGCAGTTTGCGGACTCGAAGGACTACTCTGCCTCCAGGAGCCAGGAAAGCCAAGCTAGGCCTAGGATTTAAGGCATAGGGCTGTAGCCCTCAGGCCTGTCCTTCATTGTTTTTGTTCCGGCAATCCTCTAGGTCGCATAGCCCTGGTGTACAAGTTGCCACATGGCGTTCACTTTTGGTTGCTGTGAGGCTGAACACCGTGACACTGGTGTGTCAAATGCGTTAAGGATTGGCTACCCAATGCGGACAAAGAGTGCAGTGGAGCTCCCCGATTAAAACAAGCATGGAAGGAGGAGTGGCATCCACTTCCATAATAGCTTGCCTCCGGAAACCCTATAAACCTAGAGAGAGGAAGAAAGGCACCCAAGCATCGAGGGCTCTCCTTCATAGGGTCGCTCTGAGTCGCATGCAACTCGACTGCACTTAACAAAAATAATATCAACGTAGAGAGAGAGAGATCAGTTGGCTCAGTGGACAGAAAGCGATGGTACGAAGCCAGAGTTGGGTGACTTTTGATCTGCTGCTCTCGGGCCTGTCCTTCATTGTTTCTGTACTGGCATTCCTCTAGGTCGCAGAGCCCTGGTGTACAAGTTGCCTTACCGCGTTCACTTCTGGTTTCTGGGAGGCTGAACACCGTGATACTGGTATGTCAAATGCATTAAGGATTGGCTACCCAATGCAGACAAAGAATGGGGTGGAGCTCCCCGATTAAATCAAGCTTGGAAGAAGGAGTGGGATCCACTTCCATAATAGCTTGCCTCCAGAAACGCTATGAACCTGGAGAGAGGAAGAAAGGCACCCAAGCGTCGAGGGCTCTCCTTCATAGGGTCGCTCTGAATTGTCTGCAACTCAACGGCACTTAACAACAATAATAACAACATAGAGAGAGAGATCAGCTGGCCCAGTGGACAGACAGCGATGGTATGAAGCTAAAGTTGGGTGACTGTTGATCCGCTGCTCTCGGGCCAGTCTTTCATTGTTTTTGTCCAGGCATTTCTCTAGGTCGCATAGCCCTGGTGTACAAGTTGCTGCACCACGTTCACTTTTGGTTGCTGTGAGGCTGAACACTGTGATACTGGTGTGTCAAACGCGTTAAGGATTGGCTACCCAATGTGGACAAAGAGTGGGGTGGAGCTCCCCGATTAAAACAAGCTTGGAAGGAGGAGTGGCATCCACTTACATAATAGCTTGTCTCCAGAAACGCTATGAACCTGGAGAGAGGAAGAAAGGCACGCAAGCATCGAGGGCTTTCCTTCATAGGGTCAGTCAGAGTCGACTGCGACTCATCGGCACTTAACAACAAAAATATCAACATAGAGAGAGATATCAGGTGGCCGAGTGGACAGAAAGCGATGGTACCAAACAAAAATTGGGTGACTTTGATCTGCTGCCCTCGGGCCTGTCTTTCATTGTTTTTTGTCCAGGCATCCTCTAGGTCGCATAGCCCTGCTGTACAAATTGTTGTACCTTGTTCACTTTTGGTTGCTGTGAGGCTAAACACCGTGACACTGGTGTGTCAAACGCGTTAAGGATTGGCTACCCAATGCGGACAAAGAGTGGGGTGGAGCTCCCCGAGTAAAACAAGCTTGTAAGGCGGAGTGGCATCCACTTCCATGATAATTGACTACGGAAACTCTATGAACCTGGAGAGAGGAAAAAAGGCACCCAAGCGTCGACAGCTCTCCTTCATAGAGTCACTCTGAGTCACCTGCGACTCAAAGTCACTTAACAACAATGATATAAACATAGAGAAAGAGATCAGGTGGCCCAGTGGACAGAAAGCGATGGTACCAAGCCAAAGTTGGGTGACTTTTGATCTGCCGCCCTCAGGCCTGTCCTTCATTGTTTTTGTCTAGGCATTTCTCCAGGTCTCAGAGCCCTGGTGTACAAATTGCTTTATCACGTTCACTTCTGGTTTCTGGGAGGCTGAACGCCGTGACACTGGTATGTCCACTGCATTAAGGATTGGCTACCCAATGAGGACAAAGAATGGGGTGGAGCTCCCCGATTAAATCAAGCTTGGAAGAAGGAGTGGCATCCACTTCCATAATAGCTTGCCTCTGGAAACGTTATGAACCTGGAGAGAGGAAGAAAGGCACCCAAGCGTGGAGGGCTCTCCTTCATAGGGTCGCTCTGAGTCGCCTGCGACTTGATGGCACTTAACAACAATAATATAAACATAGAGAAAGAGATCAGGTGTCCCAGTGGACAGAAAGCGATGGTACCAAGCCAAAGTTGGGTGATTTTGATCTGCTGCCCTCGGACCTGTCTTTCATTGTTTTTGTTCAGACATTCCTCTAGCTTGAATAGCCCTGGTGTACAAGTTGCCGTACCACGTTCACTTTTGGTTGCTGTGAGGCTGAACACCGTGACACTGGTGTGTCAAACGCGTTAAGGATTGGCTACCCAATGAGGACAAACAGTGAGGTGGAGCTCCCCGATTAAAACAGGCTTGGAAGGAGGAGTGGGATCCACTTCCATAATAGTTTGCCTCCAGAAACGCTATGAACCTGGAGAGAGGAAGAAAGGCACCGAAGCATCGAGGGCTCTCCTTCATAGGGTCAGTCAGAGTCGACTGCGACTCATCGGCACTTAACAACAAAAATATCAACATAGAGAGAGAGAGATCAGGTGGCCGAGTGGACAGAAAGCGATGGTACCAAGCCACAGTTGGGTGACTTTTGATCTGCTGCCCTCGGGCCTGTCCTTCATTGTTTTTGTGCAGGATTCCCTCTAGGTCGCATAGCCCTGGTGTACAAGTTGCCGTACCGCATTCACTTTTGGCTGCTGTGAGGCTGAACACCTTGACACTGGTGTGTCAAATGCATTAAGGATTGGCTACCCAATGCGGACAAAGAGTGGGGTGGAGCTCCCCTAGTAAAACAAGCTTGGAAGGAGGAGTGGCATCCACTTCCATGATAGTTGCCTCCGGAAACTCTGTGAACCTGGAGAGAGAAAGAAAGGCACCCAGGCGTCGAGGGCTCTCCTTCATAGAGTCACTCTGAGTTGCCTGCGACTCAATGGCACTTAACAACAATAATATCCACATAGAGAGAGATCAGCTGGCACAGTGGACAGAAAGAGATGGTACCAAACCAAAGTTGGGTGACTTTTGATCTGCCGCCCTCGGGCCTGTCTTTCATTGTTTTTATTCATCAGACATTCCCTAGGTCGCATCGCCCTGCTGTACAAGTTGCCATACCCCGTTCCCTTAACAACAACAACAACAACAACAACAGTACCACATTCTTCTTCATAAAATATAACTTCTTGGATGATTTCCCAGCATAAAAACTGAATAGCTATGTAGAGATATACAACCATGATGCAAACTTTTCTTGATTTTAAACCGTGTAGTGTTCCTTTGCTCTGTTCAGATTACATCCTTTTTGTCTAGGCTTAGGTTTCATATGAACACTCCTAAGTGTTTTCGGATTCCCATTCTCCTCAATGTAAGTCATAGTTTATTGTGGCCCACACAGTAAAAAACCAAATCAAATGAAAACAAAAACCGTAGTTAAAAGAACACAAGCAGATATTTTTTTCCGGTTTTCTTTTCTTTCAGTCAAAATCCATCTGATATGATCAATGATTTCCTCACTGCCATGATCTTTTCTAAACCCATCTTGAACTTCTAGTAGTACTGTTCTAGCCATCGTTGCATTCTCTTCAGCAATATTTGGCTTGCATGTTATATTAATAATATTGTTTTATAATTTCCACATTCTATTGGGCTTTTTTTCCCTTGAGAATGGGAACAAACAGATCTCTTCCATCCGGTGGGCCAGATAGATGTCTTTCAAATTCCCAAGCACAGACTGTTCAGACTTTAAAGTGCTGCATCTGTTACTTGAAACATATCATTTGGTGTCCCGTCTATTCTTGAGCTTATTTTTTTGCCAGTGTTTCAATATAGCTTGAACTTCTTCCCTCAACATCTTTGATTCTTAACATATCATTTGTCACTATTGCATTTAGTCACCAATTACCATTAACACATCTTTTTAAAAAAATTCTTTATTTTTCATTTCAATGAACATCTACACAGATTTTGAAATTCTACTCATTCATTGTTGCACCCCTCTCC
>NW_006400264.1:105195-106719 GCF_000299155.1 Elephantulus edwardii
CACACTGATACACGTGGGGAGAGCCTCAGGAGAACCTAAATAATGAAGGAGGAAATCTGTTGTTCCCTTTCTGGAATAGCTTCCCCACTCTTTGGAGATGCTCAGTATCTCCCTGTTGTTTGAGTTAGTGGGCCCTACGTACTCAGGCCAGAAACCAGTTTGATTCCCCATGTAACTTAATCCTCAATGGTACATAAGTATTTTAGGGGAGGTTGATAAATCTTATAGATGTGGCAAATATGATTGTCTTCCTGGCCCGAGGGCCTAAATGCGTGTGGGGTGACTGGGTCACAAGCCCCGGCCTGGAACTGCCTCTGCTGTCCTTGCAAATCTCCCAGCAAAGTCCAAATTTACAAAGATGGCATTTCCCCACAGACCTCTGGGAACTGTAGTCGGTACCTGCAGTGATAACAGACAGGAAGGCTGGGTCGCAAGCCCCGGCCTGGAAATGCCCTTAACACATCTTGATTGCATGTTTAGTAAATTTCAGACTGCAAGATTTTCTAAAAATCTTCAGTTTCACATGAAAAAATGTTCAAAATCCTTAGCTCTAAGAGATGCCAACAAAAGCAATTATGATATATCATCTCACCCCAGTAAGAATAGCAAAATTTAACAGAACAGCAAATAACAATTTCTGTGGAGGTTATGGAGAAACTGGAACCCTTATTCACTGTTGGTGGGAATATAAAATGGTGCAATCACTATGAAAGGCAGTATGGCACTTTCTTGAAAAGTTGCAAATAGAAATACCATTTGATCCAGCAGTTCCACTACTGGGAATATATGCTAAAGAAACTATACCTGCCAACCAAGTAGATATATGCACACCCGTGTTTATTGTTGCATTGCTCACAATAGCAAAGAAATGGAGACAACCCAAATGCCCATCAACAAATGAATGGATAGAGGAACTGTGGTATTTTTCTCACAATGGAATACTATGTAGCGCTGAAATCAAAGGACCTCATGAAATATTATACAAAATGGGTGACTCTGGAAGACATTACGCTGAGTGAAATAGTCTCAGTCACAAAAGGACAAATACTGCATAATGCCACTGTTATAAAACAGGATGGACATGGAGATTGGAGGAAAACTAAGAAAAGAGGGGATAAATAATGAACACTGCATCTGAATCGATGAGGGAAAGAACTGTCTAAAGAAATATATAATTAGGTATTATTTGCATGACAACAGGCCAGAATAAGAGGTGCATAGGAAAATGGATGGTGGACAGGGGAGGACGAATTTGTATAACAGTGAAAGAATTTTTTTAAAGAGAAAACCGAACTGAGTGAGTAAGGAGGAAAATGTGCATGAAAGAGTGAATGGAAATCCAAGTTTTCTGTAAACTTTTGTTAAAATATGAAAAAAAAATGTAAAAAAACCCCCTTCAGTTTCTTCCTTTTAGGCTTTAGCTGTTGGTGTGCATATTTTCATAATAGTCAATGTTTGTTGTTGTTATGTGCTGTCGAGTCGTTTCCGACTCATAGCGACTCTATGCACAACAGCCCTAAACCC
>NW_006400264.1:108038-112003 GCF_000299155.1 Elephantulus edwardii
TGTGAAATCAATAATAGTCATACGAACAGGAATTCTTTGTATATTTTATGTATGGATACTATTTTATCACTCAGAATCCTGTGCTTCAGCATAGAACTTGAAATTGTCCTTTTTAAAAAAAATACTTTATATTGGTTTGTTGTTGTTCTTGTTATGTGACGTCAAGTCGCCTGTGACTCAGAGACCCTATGTACAACAGCCCTAAACCCTGCTCTATCCAATCTCACTGTCTCCGACACACCTACCCCAAATATCCTAGTCACTGAATAAATCCACTTCATAGAGGGTCCTCCTGTCCTGTGCCATCTCTCCATCCTCCCAAGCATGACGTCCTTCTCCAAGGACTGATCCGTCCTTGTAACATGTTCAAGGTATTTCAGACAAAACTTCAGAATCCTTGCCTCCAAGGAGCTTCCTGATTTAACCCTCTCTCGGATAAACCTGTTCATTTTCTTAACAGTCCATTGTCTATTCAATACTCTTCTCCAACACCACAGCTCAAAGGCATCAATTATATTTCTATTATCCCTAGTCATTTTCCAGCTCTCTGATGCACAGCAAGTGATTGAAAAGACCCTGTTCTGTATCAGGTACACCTTAGTCTCCAGAATGACATCATTGCACTTCAGTGCTTTAGAGAGGTCTCTGACAGTAGCCTTTCCCAAGTTGTGAAATATTTTTCAAAATTTCTGTCCCTGAGTGCTGCATAGTGTTCCATTGTGTGAATGTACCACAATTTCTTGATCCATTCGGTTGTGGTTAGACATTTGGGCTGTTTCCATGTTCTCATTTTGGTTAATAATGCTGCTGTGAACATTGGTGTACAAATCTCCATTTGTGTCACAGTTCTAATTTCCTTGGGGTGTATTCCTAGTAGTGTAATAGCTGGACCATATGGAGGTTTTGTGTTCAACTTTTTGAGGAAATGCCAAACTGTCTTCCAGAGTGGTTGGACCATTTTACAATCCCACCAAAGATGTATGAGAGTTCCAATCTCCACATCCTCATGAACATGCATTGCTTGCTCCCCTACTAAACTTTGCCACTGCTACTGGAATGAGATGGTATCTCCTTGTGGTTTTGATTCACACGTCTCTTATTTCCAGTGATTTTTAGCATTTCTTCATGTATCTATTTGCCATCTGAATGCCTTCTTCTATGAAAAATCTTTCCATGTTTTTGTTTTCCTATTTTGTAATTGGGTCATCAGTCTTTTTCTTCTGGAGGTCCAGAAGTTGTCTGTAAACATTTATTACAACACCCTTGTCTGAAATGGTATTGTCAAAGTTTGTTCCCAGTTGGTAGACTTTCTTTTCACTCTGTTGGAAAAGATTTTTGATAGGCACAGAGATTTCATCTTTGTTGTTGTTGTTATGTGCCGTCGAGTCGCTTGCGACTCATAGCGACCCTATGTACAACAGCCCTACACTCTGCTCTGTCCTGTGCCAATCGCACTGTTTCTGACACTCCCATCCCTATTGCCCCAGTCACTGAATCAATCCACCTCATAGAGAGCCTTCACCTCCTGCGCTGCTCTACCCCCTGCGCTGTCCCTCCAACCTCCCAAGCATGATGTCCCTCTCCAAGGACCGGTCTGTCCTTACAACATGTCCAAAGTATGTTAGATGGAGCCTCAAAATCCTTGCCTCCCAGGAGCTGCCCGGTTTAACCCTTTTCAGGATTAATCTGTCTGTTTTTCTAGCAGTCCATGGTACTCTCAATACTCTTTTCCAGCACCACAGCTCAAAGGCATCAATTCTCCTTCTATCCTCCTTAGTCATTGCCCAACTCTCTGATGCATAACAAGAGATAGCAAAGACCATGGCCTGTATCAGACGCACCTACTTTAGTCTCCAGAGAGACACCATTGCTCTTCAGTACTTTGGAGAGGTCCCTAACAGCAGACTTTCCCATGGCAATACGTCTTTTAATTTCCTGGCTACTGGTGCCAAGAGTGTTGACTGTGCAGCCAAGCAAACTAAAGCTGTGAATAATCTCAATCTCTTCACCATCTATCCTGATGCTGCCAATTGGTCCAGTGGTGAGAATCTTTGTCTTCTTGACATTGAAGATCAAATTAATCAGTTTTATCCTTTCTGGATTGTGCATTTCAAATAATGCTGTATTCAACAGTATCTTTTTAACATAAGCTGAGCCTTCTAAGCTTGGTCCCAGTGTGTCTGCTATGAACTTTATAATTTTGGATATTACTCGCAGATTTCTGATCCATCTTGAGTTTTTTTTTTGTGTGTGGTGTGAGATGAGGATCCTTTTTCAGCTTTCTGCAAGTAGTAGTCCAGAATTGCCAGCACCATTTGTTGAAGAGGTTGTAATTTCTCCATTTTATAGGTTTTATTTCCCTATTGAATATCAGTTGACCATAGATATCTGGGCCCATTTCTGTGTTATCAATTCTGTTCTATTGGTCTGTGTGCCTGTAATTGTACCAGTACCACGATGTTTTGATTACTACCGGAACCACGATGTATTGATTACTACGACTGTGTGGTAGGTTTTGAGGTCAGGTAGTGCTGAGCCTGCCACCTCATTTTTGTTGTTCAGAAGAGCTTTGATTATTCAGGGTCTCTTTCTTCTCCAAGCCAACTTGGCAATTTCCCTTTTGATCTCCTTTAAAAATGAATTTGGTATCTCTGTTGGGATTGTGTTGAACATGTAGATTGCTTTTGATAGGATTATAATTTTCACAATATTGAGTGTTCCTACCCACGAACAGTGTACATTTTTCCATTTAGTGACATCTTGTAAAACTGGTTTTTAGTATTCTTTGTACAGGACTTTTGAATCTCTAGTTAGGTTCACTCCCAAGTAACTCAGTTTATGGCTGGCTATTGTAAGTGTTACTGCTTTCTTAGTTTCCTTTTCTGTGTATTCTTTGTTACTGTGGAGGAATGCCACTGATTTTTGGACATTGATCTTGTACCCTGCCATCCTACTAAATTGGTCCACTGGCTATAACAGCCTTTTTATTGTTGTTGAGTCCTTGGAGTTTTCTGTGTGTGTGATCATATTAACTGTATACAGCAATATTTAAACTGTCTCTTTGCTGCGATGGATGTCATTTCTTTCCTTCTCTTGTCATATTGTCCTAGCCAATACTCCCAATACAATGTAGACTAGAAATGGTGATAGTGGACATCCTTGTCTGGTCTCTGTTCATAAGGAAAACATTTTTAGTTTTTCTCTGTTGAGAATGATATTTGCTCTTGGTTTTGCATATATACTTTTCACTATTTGAGAAAATTATCTTCTATTCCAATTTTTCTGAGTGTCTTAATTAGGAAAGTGTGCTGGGTTTTATCAAATGTCTTTTTTGCATCAATAGCTAAGATCTTGTGGTTCTTATTATTTGCTTTGTTAATGTGGTGAATTACATTGATCGTTTTTCTTACATTGAACCATCCTTGCATGTGTCTTATGAATCCCACTTAGTAGTCATGAGGAATTATTTTTTAATGTACTTTGGATTCTATTGCCTAGGATTTTGTTAAGGATGTTTGTATTTATGTTCATGAGAGATATTGGTCTGGAGTTTTCCTTTTGGGTAATATCTTTGACAGGTTTCAGTATTAGGGTTATGTTTGCTTAATAGAATATTTCTGGGAGTGTTCCTTTATTTTAATTTTTGAAATAATTTAAGTAGAATAGGTGATGAATCTTCTCTAAATGTTTGGTAGAATTAAGCGTTGAAGCCATATGGTCCAGGACATTTTTCGTGGGGGAGGTGTTTGTTTTTTTGAGTTTCTTTAATGACCTGGCTAATTTCTTCTTCTGTGATGGGTCTGTTCAAGTGTTCTGCAACTTACCATGTCAATCTGGGTAGGGCATGAATTTCAACCAATTTGTCCATTTCCTGGCAGTTTTCAAGTTTATCAGAGTATGTTGTTGTTGTTATGTGCCGTCGAGTCGTTTGCGACTCATAGCGACCCTATGCACAACAGCCCTAC
>NW_006400264.1:113913-117431 GCF_000299155.1 Elephantulus edwardii
AGCTTCAGCTTGAACTTGCATATGAGTAATTGACTGGTCTGTTCCACAATCAGCCCCCGGCCTAGTTTTCACAGCTGATATTGAGCTTCTCCAGTGGTTCCTTCCACAGATGTAGTCGATCTGATTCCTTTGCATACCATCAGGTGCAGTTGTGATATTAAATGAATGCAAAAACTAACTGACTCATAGCTGACTCTCCAGTGTGTTTTCTGGAAGCATAAAGTCACATGTGAAGTGCTGCCTTTGGGTTAGCAGGTCAACTACCTATGGACTATGTGAACAGTTCTTTTTTTAAAAAAACCCAAAAACCCAAAATAACTCACCACCATCTTTTTCAAAGTTAGAAATTAGCAGGAATTAAATGGCTATGGGTTATATGACATCAGTTTAGGGTTAGTTACACAATGGGGAAATAAATAATTAAGTCTATTCTCTGTAAGAGACTGCCTGTTTTGCAAGGATGCTCTGAACAAATTACTAAGGCATACAGAGGGAAGAAAAAGTGAAGTGATACTCATACCTCTTCCTCAAGAGTATCACAAGCTAAATGGATATGTGACACGTCTACTTGGTGGGGTTCAGACTTCAACTTCTTGGATCGTAAACTCGAAAGTTTTACACAGGACTTGTCAAACCCAGCAGCAAGTAGTTTACTACCTGGTGAAATTTCTGTAGTGTTCAGTAGTTGCTCTGTGTTGTAGAAGGCATATAAAAAGATGGTGGTGAGTGAAGGAGGAAAACTTACACAGAGACTTTGGATTTCCATTCATTCATTGTTACACTTTTCTCCCCCGGCCCCATCCCAGTACACTCTTCTCTTTGAAAAGTAAAAGAAAAAAACCCTTTCATTGTTTCAAAATCCCTCCTCCCAGGTCCACTCCACTATGCAGCCTTCGTTCTGGACTCCTGTCATGACAATAATACCTAATCACAAATCCCTTTTAAACAATTTTCTCCCGCATTTGTTTCAATGCAGTATACATTATTAATCCTATATTTCTCAGTTTCCCTCCAACCGTGATGTCAGTCCTATTTTACAACAGTCATGCTATGCAGTATTTGTCCTTTTGTGACTGAGATATTTCACTCAGCTTATTGTCCACCAGGGTTCCCCATTTTGAATAATATTGCACGAGTTCCTTGTTTTTCAATGCAGGATAGTATTTCACTGTGTGAATATACCACAGCTTCTCTGTCTATTGGTTTGTTGATGAGCAGTTAGGTTGTTTCCAAACCCTTGCTATTGTGAACAAAGCCATGATAAACATAGGTGTGCATATATCTGCTTGGGTAGCAGTTATGGTCGCTTTAGGCTATATTCCCAGTAGTGGAATTGCTGGGGCAAATCGTATCTCTTTTCACAACTTTTTAAGGAAGTGCCACACCACCTTCCACAGTGGTTGCACCACTTTATACTTCCACAAACAATGATTAAGGGTTCCAGTTTCTCCACAATCTCACCAGCATTTGTTACTTGCTGTTCTGTTAAATTTTGCTAGTCTTACTGGGGTGAGATGATATCTCATAGTTGTTTTGACTTGCATCTCTCATAGAGCTAGGGATTTTGAACATTTCTTCACATGCTTTTGGGCCATCTGAATGGCTTCTTTGGTGAAGTGTCTGTTTATATACTGTGACCATTTTTCAATTGGTTTGTTTACGTTTCTTGTTGTGGTGCTCAAATATTGTATAAATTCTGGATATAAGACCCTTATCTGACATGTCATTACCAAATACTTCTCCCAGTCTGTGGCTTCCCTTTTTCCCCTGTTGGAAAAGTTTTTGCATGTGCACAGGGTTTTGATTCTTAGACGGTCCCTTTCATCTATTTTATCTTCTCCTGGCTGTAGATTTTTTTAGGATAATTGGAAGACTGTTTATGTTGTGGATTAGGACTACTAGAGTTCTTCCAAGCTTTTTGTTAATGAACTTTATAGTCCTTGGTTTTAGTCTTAGGTCCATGATCCAACTATAGTTGGTTTTTGTATATGGAGTCAGGAGTGGATCTTGCTTGAGTCTTCCGCAGATATTTTTCCAATTTTGCCAACATAATTTTTTTAAAAGACTGTCATTTCCCCACTTAACTGATTTAACCTCCTTGTAAAAATCAGTTGGCCATAGATAGATGGGGGCAGATTTCTGGGTTCTTAATTCTATTCCATTGATCTATTTGTCTCTCATTGTACCAGTACCATGCTGTCTTAACCACCACAGCAGTATAGTAGGATTTTAAATCAGGCAGTGAAATGCCTCATACCTTTCTTCTATTATTAAGGAGTGCTTTGCTTATTCAGGGCTTCTTTCCATTCTACATGAAACTGGAGATTGCTTTTTCCATCTCTTTGAAGAATGGGATGGTTATTTGTATTGGGATTGCATTGGATGTCTTCCTATCCATGAGGACAGGATATTCTTCCACTTCTCCAGGTCCCTTTTTGTTTCTTGTAGTAATGTTTTCTAATTTTCTTTGAATAGATCCTTTGTGCTTCTGGTTAGATTTACTCCCCAGTATTTAATCTTGTGATTAGCTATTGTGAAAGATATTGTTTATCTTAGTTCAGGCTCTGTATTCTCTTTGTCACTGTAAAGAAATCCAACTGAATTTTGTATGTTGATCTTGTATCCTGCTACTTTGCTGAATTGGTCAACTATGTCCCGTAGTTTTCTTGCTGAGTCTTTAGGGTTTTCTAGATATACCATCATATCATCTGCATAGAGGGTTAATTTTACCTCCTTTTCGCCAATTTTATTTCATTGTTTTCTCTGATTGCTATTTTGAAGAATTCCAATACAATTTGAATAAGAGAGGTGATGGTGGGCATCCTTGCCTAGGTCCTGTTCTTAAAGGGAATGCCTTTAACCTCTCTCGGTTAAGAACAATGTTGACTCTCAGGTTTGTATAAATATTTTTTACTTTGTTGAAGAAATTCCCCTCTACTCCTATTTGATTGAGTGTTTTAATCAGGAAAGGGTGTTGGATTTTATCAAAGGCCTTTCCTGCATCAATTGATAGGATCATGTGGTTCCTGTTCTTTGCTTCGTTGATGTGATGGATTACATTAATTATTTTTCTTATGTTGAACCATCCTTGCATGCCTGTTATGAATCCCACTTGGTCATGGTGAATTATTTCTTTGATGTAATGTTGGATTCTATTGGCCAGTAATTTATTCAGGATTTTTACGTCTATATTTATAAGATATACTGGCCTATAGTTTTCTATTTTGGTGGTGTTCTTTCCTGGTTTTGGTATCAAGGATATTTTTGCATCATAGAATGTGTCTAGGAGAAGTTCATCTTTTTCTATTTTCTGAAATAGTTTATGTAGGATTGGTGTCAGTTCTTCTCTGAATGTTTGATAAAATTCACTTGTAAAACCATCTGATCCTGGGCGTTTTTGTTGGAAGTTATTGTATTACCTTTCCAATTTCTTCTTTCGTAATGGATCTATTCAGATGTTCAATTTCTATTTGTGTCAGTTTAGGTTGTTGTTTGTTGTTGTTATGTGCCGTCGAGTC
>NW_006400264.1:118707-134641 GCF_000299155.1 Elephantulus edwardii
TTCTTGGCACAACTTGGTGAGCACGTCCAGGGAAGCATCTGTTAACTGAAATATATCAATTGGTATACCATCTATTCCTGGAGCCTTGTTTTTGGTCACGGCCTTCAAACCATAAAGCAAACCACAAACTTTTCCTAATCAAAGCTTGAAGGGAGCTTTGGTAGTCTAAGTGGTAAGGAGTTACACTGTCAACTGCTCTGGCAAGGATGGTGAAAACTTGTCTCATGATGTCAGGAGAGGCTTGTTCTTGGAAATAGACATCAAGTGAGGGAAGTTAAGGGGTCAGCGAAAGAGAAGACGACCCTCAACAAAATGGACTTACACGGTGACTGCATCAGTGGGCTGGAGCGTATCAGAGAGGGTGAGTGTGGTGTAGGATACAACAAGGTTCCCATTTGTTGTGTTCACAGCTTTAGTTTTCTTGGCTCCATGGTCAACACTCTCGGCACCAGTAGCCAGGAAATTAAAAGGCGCATTGCCATGGGAAAGTCGGCCGTTAGGGATCTCTCCAAAGTACTGAAGAGCAATGGTTTCTCTCTGGAGACTAAGGTGTGTCTGATTCAGGCCATGGTCTTTGCAATCACTTGTTATGCATCAGAGAGTTGGGCAGTGACTAAGGAGGATAGAAGGAGAATTGATGCCTTTGAGCTGTGGTGCTGGAGAAGAGTATTGAGGGTACCATGAACCGCTAGGAAAACAAACAGATTTATCCTGGAAAGGGTTAAACCGGGCGGCTCCTTAGAGACAAGGATTCTGAGGCTCCGTCTGACATACTTTGGACATGTTGTAAGGAGGGACTGGTCCTTGGAGAGGGACATCATGCTTGGTAGTGTGGAGGGATAGCGCAGGAGAGGAAGACCTCTATGAGGTGGATTGAGTCAGTGACTGGGGTAATCGATATGGGTGTATGTATCTGAGACAGTGTGATTGGCACAGGACAGAGAAGACTTTAGGGCTGTTGTACATAGGGTCGCTATGGTTTGCAAGCAACTAGACGCACATAACAACAACAACAACAACAAGAAGGTCACTCTAAAGCAGAAATGGCATCCACTTCCCTAAACAACATGCTTCTGGAAACTATGAATTTTAATGAATGATGATAGTTATGGAAAGGCTTCAGGCCTTTTTTTCATAGGGTCGCAATGAGTCATGCCCAACTTGACAACAATTAATAACAACACAACAACAACAGGGTCACTTTAAATTATAGTCGACAGCACCTGAAACAATCAAACATGTCCTTAAAAAAAAGTAGCAGCATTCTTTCTGCTGGCAGATGGAGAAATCATTCATGGCAAAGTGAAGAGGGGCAAATGAATCGCTGAGGGGCTCAGCTTTCAAATCTCTCACCTTTCCACCTTCTCTGTATATGGAATAATATGAGTTATAGGTCGTATCAACAGAAGGATGGTGTTTAAAGTGAAATTCATAGACTCTCTCTTCCGTGTTATACACATGTACGTGTTATTGTTGTTACTGAGGACAACTCACAACGACCCTAGAACAAAAGATCTGAACCTTGTTCTGTCCTGCACCATCCTCCCACTTCCTGACACACAAGAACCCGTTGCTGCAGTCACTGTGTCAATCCACCTGGTTGAGGGTCTTCCTCTCCATTGCCAACCCTCCACCCTTTCCAGCATCATGTCCTTCTCCAAGGAATAGTCCCTCCGAGCAATAAGTCCAAAGTATGTGAAGTATGTAAAACTTCATCATTCTTGCCTCCAAAGAATACTCTGGCTGCACCCTCTCCAAGACATATCTGCTCATTCTCTTGGCCGTCCATGGGATGTTCAGTGCTCTTCTCCAACATCACAGCCCAAAGGCCTCAGTTCTTTCCTTGTCATCCTTACTCACTGTCCAGCTCTCAGGTGCATAGGAAGTAATTGGAAAGACCATGACCTGAATCAGATGCACCTTGGTCCTCAAATTGACATCATTACTCCTTAGTAATTTGGAGAGGTCCCTAACTGCAGATTTCCCCAGTACAGTGTGTCTCCTTATTTCCTGACTCCTGGAACCAAGGGTGTTAATTGTGGATCCAAGCAAGATGAAGCTGTTGACAGTCTCAATCTCCTCTCCATCCATCTTGATTCTGCCTATCACTCCAGTGGTAAGAATTTGTTTTCTTGACATTGAGATGCAACCATATCTTCCAATTCAAGTGCCAAAGGCAGGCAGGAAAGCCAAAGGGCTAATGACATGGACTTCAGAGGCTGGCAAATCTGCCTTTGACTTCTCCACCTCTCAGCCACAAGCAAGAGATTTAACTCCTAGAGAAGGATTATAATCATACCGACTGCCTGGCTTTGTTTCATGCAGTCATTCCAGTCTGTGCCTGGAGGTGTCAGCTCTCCAAAAGCCTCTCTTCTGGGCTCCCAGGGCACCCATCACATGCATGCTTCCAGGGCTGACCTGGGGCTGTCTTTTCCTCAGTCTGGCATGTGACCTGAATCAGGATCTCATCCTCACAATTACCCATGAGGCAAGAGGGCAGAGCAGCATGGTCTTTCCATTTCTCAGGAGAAGAAACTGATGTCCAGAGAGACAAAGAAACTGACCCACGGTAACAGAACTTATTGAAAAGTATTCCAGTTTTCTGAACCTTAATCCAGTGCTATTTGCACTTCACCTAGTCTGTAGGCTAATTTAAAGGCCTGATCTAAGCCAAGGAATTTTCAATTGAAAATGGAAATTTTTCCTGCCTTTTGATGTGTTTGCTAATTGCTATAAATTGACCTCTGATTGCAGCTTTGACTGTTTCCCAGAGGTTTTGGCAAATGGTGTTTTCATTGTCATTTGTTTCAAGCCACTTTTTAATTTCATTTTTTATTTGTTCTAGTACCCAGTCGTGTTCAAGCAAGGTTTTGTTCAGCTTCCAAATGTATGGAGTGTTGGGGATTTTTTTGTCCTTTATCTTCTTATTAATTTGTAATATGGTGACATTATGGTCCGAAAAGATGCTTTGTTTTATTTCTATATTTTTAAATTTATTGATGCTTGCCTTGTGATCTAGAATGTGATCTACTCTGGAGAACCTTCCATACATATTGGAGAAGAAGATATACTGTGCTTTTTTGGGTTGCATTCAACTATAAATATCTATGAGGTGAAGTTGATTTATTGTGTGGTTTAATTCTTCAGTATCTTTGTTGAGTTTCCTTCTGGTAGTTCTATCTTTTCTTGAGAGCGGTGTATTGAAGTCTCTAAGATCTATAGTAGTGTTGTCTATTTCTTTTTTCAGTTTTGTTAATACTTGTTTTATTTATTTTACGGGTCTTTCATTTGGTGCATGGATATTTATTATTGTTATGTGCTCTTATTCTATCGACCCTTTCATTATGTAGTGACCTTCCTTGTCCTTTTTAATGGTTTTTATATTGACATTTATTTTATTAGATATTAATATCGCTACTCCTTCTTTTTTCTGCTTGCTATTTGCTTGGTATATTTTCCCGCACCTTTTTATTTTTAGTCTTTCTTTATCTTCATTTTTCAGGTGTGTCTCTTGTAGACAACATATTGATGTATTTTGGGTTTTTTTTTTAAGTTGAGAGAAAAGTCTTTCTTTTCAGTATAAAAAATATCCATTAGGTGGAGGTCAAAGGGGGTAGAGGCAGATGCCTACATAAGGGGGCAGCACAGTGGACCTTCCCAGCCCAAGCAGTCCTTTGACCTTGTGTAGGCCTCAGTAGAGTCCCAGGTAACTATACAGGTGCAGGATGAACAGTAAGAGGGGTCAGAGGTGCAAGTCTCAATGGGAGAGTAGAGGAGGGTCAGCAGAGGTCATGAGAAGTCCAGAATCCAAGGTCAGGCCTGGTCAAAGTTGAGTTTCTTGGCTGGAGGAGTTTCTCCAAGTCCTTCAATATCCACTAGGTCACTGTTGGCGTCAGAGTCGTTCAGAACACTGAGTGTCACATCAGCTTTCTGCTTCTTTACAGGGGGGCCTCCGGCCTCAGGGACAATGGAGCTACTGGGTGGGGGGGCTGCTGGAGGAGGCGACAGAACACCAGATGCCACTTTCTTGGGCCCTTTCTTAGGTGATTCGGCTGGAAGGGGAATGCTAGAGTCTTCATACACTTTTCGTTTCACAGTGGCCTTTATCTGAGCCCTTGGTGGACGCTGATGTCATGGCCCTGCACGTCTCCTCACAGAGACGCTGCCGCCACCGCCGCCACGCGAGCTGGGACCACGGACCAGATTTTGGGGTTTTTATCCAATCTGCTACTCTTCTTCTCTTCAGTGGTGTATTTAAACCAATCTCATTCAATGTGATTATTGAGAAGCAACATTTTATTGCTATTATTGTATTGAGTTCTTTTTGATGTTGCTGCTAGTTACTTTGGATCATGCAGCTTTCTGTGGTATGTCTGTAAAACGGACATCTCTGAGTCTTTCTTGCAATGCTGGTCTTGTTTTTACAAATCTCTTAAGTTCTTTTTTCTCAGAATATCTCAATCTCTCCTTCATATTTGACGGATAATTTTTCTGGGTACAGTATTCTTGGTTGACAGTTATGTTCTTTGAGTGTTTGATATATGTCCTTCCACTGTCTTCTTGCCTGCATGGTTTCTGCTTAGAAATAGGCACTCAATCTTATCTGCTGTTCCTTACAGGTTACTCATTGTTTCTCCCTTGCTGCTTTCAGGATTCTTTCCTTATCTTTGGTTCTGAAAAATTTACCTATTATATGCCTTGGTGTTTTCCTTTTGCAGTCTGTTCTATATGGTGTTCACTGAGTTTCGTGAATACATATTTTCTCATTCTTCATTATGCCTGGGAAGTTTTCCTCTAGTAATTCTTCCACAACTTTTTTGGTTCCCTTACTTGCTTCTTCCAGTTCTTGGATTCCAGTGATGCACCTGTTATTTCTCTTGATGGTGTCCCACAATATTCTTAGGTTTTCTTCTTTTTCCTTCCTTGTTGAGTCTGGTTTTTGCTCTAATAGATCAGTGGTGACAATTTTGTCTTCTATTTCACTGGTTCTGTGTTCCATCTCTTCATCTCTGCTCCTGTGTCCCTCCCTCATGTTGACAATATCTGAAACACTGGACCTCAAATTTTCGATAGTGGAGTGCCACTAATGCCTCATTTGTTTTCTATACATTGTTCTGGACTGGTTTTTGTTGTTTTTGTGGGTTTTTTTTCGCTGTTGTTGTTTTGTTTGTTTGTTTGTTTTGCTGGTTTTTATTTGGGGGAGGAAGCTTGTAGTATCCTGTAATTCTTCAAGTTGGTCTTTCATCCATTGAAAATATTTAATCATTGTTCTTTTTAATTCTGTGTCAGAAAGTTCCATGAGAGTTTCTGACTTTAGGAAATCCATTGATACTGTGTCACCCTTTGGGGGTGACATCTTGCTTTATGTTTGTGTAGTGTGTGAGACATCTTGCTTTTTCAAAACATTGATTTGTTCTTGATCTGAAGTCAATGCTCCAGAGATCAGTTGGGTAGCTACTCCACTTGTGTTTTTCTCTGAACTTCTGACTCCAGGGAAATGTCAGTTCAGACCCTGTGAGAGCAGCCTCTTGCAGGTAAGAAAGATCAAGGTTCTCTGGATTAAAGGCAAATTGATTGACAGGACTTGTAAGCACATGTGTGGAGTCAAATGAGGTGGGGCAGTCATGGGGGGTGGGGCGATCACAACGTCACTTCAACCACTTCAACCACTTGGGGGACCTCACTTAGACCTCAGATCTCCGGGTGTCTTCACAATTGGGGTTGGCTACCCAGTGTAGACAGAGAGTGGGTTGGAGCTCCCCAATTAAAACAAGCTTGAAAGGAGGAGTGGCATTCACTTCCATAATAGCTTGCCTCCGGAAACCCTATGAACCTGGAGAGAGGATGAAAGGCGCCCAAACATTGAGGACTCTCCTTCATAGGGTCGCTATGAGTCACCTGCAACTCGACGGCACGTAATAACAACAACAGCAACAACAACAACAACTCAAATTCCAGCTGTCCATCTCCCACCCAGTCGTTTTCACTCGGTATTCCCTTCCCAGTGGCACTTATGCAGGTGCCCTCACGCAGTGGCCCCTGCCCAAGCAGAGTTCTGGGTCCAATAGGACCTGAGAATTCAAAGTCAAATTCCGGCCTACCCACTCGCCTTTGGCTGGACTGCAGTGTCCATAAAAGGTCAGACAAATTACTGGCCCACTCATTCCTGGGCAGTCCTCATGGCCCAAGAGAACTCAGCCAAATTACTACCAGTGGGCTCACCCTTGGGCACTCTCCCAGGCTATTGGCTGTGCCCATGAAAACTCAGTCAGGATCCTACTGGCCTTTCTCCTGCCAGATCAGTCCCACAGCAGCTCAGCTGGTGGCTTTGGGCAATGGCTGGATCTTTGGTGCGGCTTTGTGTTCCTTTAGCCCTGAAACAAATTGTTTCAAAGAAAAGATCTGGTTAAAAATCCTATTGTCCACAGCTCCTTGTGTTGTTGGTTCTATGTGCAGCGTGAAGGACTCTGTAGTGGCCCCGGGGTGCCACAAGCGTGCAGGGCTGTGACACCACCACCGGGGGTGCAGAGGTGTGTAACTATGGTGGCGGCAGGGGTGCGGGGGTGCAGAACTATGATGCCACTGCCAGGGGTACAGCGGTGTGGGGGCAAGAGACTGGAAGGGTCAGGGCATGGAGGCATGGGGCTGTGGCAGGGGTGTGGGTGCTAGGGTGCTGGGCAGGAGCTTGACCACCGGGGGAGAGTTAGTTTGGATTGGGTGCCACCAGGAGTTTGGGGCTGGCAGTGTGTTCACAGATGTTAAGCTGCCAAGTCATTGGTCCTCAGCACATCGGACTTCCTGAGTTGCTCTATGCCCATGTTGTGGTGCTCTCCACCTGTGCTGAACTGCTCTCCACAGGGCTTTCTTCAGCTAGAAACTATTTTATGACCTGTTCACTTTCTTTTTTTGTAATAGGTTTATTCAGATATTCTACTGTAATCTGCTTTAGTTTGGGTAGATTGTGTTTGTCCGTTTCCTCTAGGTTTTTATATTGAGTATATTTTTCCATAATATTCTATTATTAATATTTTTATTTAAGTTGGTTGTGTTGTGACGTTACCACTTTCATCTCTTATGGGAGTTATGTGTGTCTTTTGTTTCTTTCCTTTTGTTATTTTTGCTAGTGTTTCGTTGATTTTATGGAACTTTTCAAAGAATGTTGAATGTACCATGGACTGCCAAGAAAAAAAAAACCCAAACAAATCTGTTCTAGAGAAAGTGAAACGAAGCTGCTCCTTGGAAGCAAGGATTTTTAAGTTCCATCTCAGAGAACTTGGGCAAAATGTTTTTGTTTTAGTGTCTAGTCTTTTTGGGGTTTGCTGAGGTTTTTTAATGTAGATTTCCTTGTTTTTCATAATAGTTGGCAAGTTTTCTTCTGGTACCTCTTCTACAATTTACTCAGTGCTTTCCCTGTACCCATCTTGCCCTGGAATTCCAATAATACATATGTTGTTCCTTTTGATTCAAATTATGTCCGTTATGATTCAAATTATGTCTTCATTTTTTCTTCTTCCTCCTCTCTGATTTTTTCTTCTAGTATGTTCCCACTGAGGCACTCATCTTCCAGCTCACTGACTGATTTTTCTATGTCTTCTGTTCTGCTTTTTTATCTCTCCAGAATGTTGGAAACTTCTACTCTTTTGGTCTTGATAATTTAGATTGCATTTTCATCCATTTCTGTTATTCCTAGTATTGTGTTGGCTGTACCTTCTCAATCTACTGATTTTTTTTTAATTCTTGTACCTCTTTATTTATGGTTTCAACTCTTTATTATATATTTTGAAATTTCTTCAGTAATTGTTCATGTTCCTCAGTGTCAATATATTTCTTCTCTCTCCCTGTATCTGGAGTACTCAGTGTGTCTGCAATATATTCAGCTGCTTGAAGAGAAGTCTTGTTTTGCTTTTTCCACAACATTTGAGGCTGCCTACCACTTTCTTGACATTATGTTAATTTTTCTTGCTTTATGTTAGGCCATTTCTGTTGTATCTATAGATTGTTTTTGATAGTTCTTCACCTTTGTGGAGCTATTGGTTAAGGTATTCTCTTTATAAGAAAAGGCAATTCACCGTACCAGAGGTGCTTTCTAGTCTTGTGAAGTGGGAAATTTCACATTTCCTAAATTCCTCCAACTTCTCTCTGCTCTGTAGTACAACCCTGTGGGAACCTCACCTGAGTACTTCCCAACTCTCCTAAAGTTTATTGTTATCTTCAGTGGTCAATGACACAGCCACATGATGAACTTTCTTTCTAGATGAGGCACAGACAGCTTCCTCCCAGCACCAATGGGGAGTCTCTCACTTGAATGCAGCCTGCCTCCTAAAGTCCATTATCATCCTTGATATTTTAAGGTAATGCCTGTGACCAGCTTCCCCAACGAATGCAGTTTCTCTTCAGGGAGGTGCTAACAGCTCCCTCCTCATGCCTCATTGAGCCCTGTCTAGTCATGTGTAGCCTGGAGGCAATCTCTCACCTGATTTTCACAACACCTATCCTATTTGGACATTTTTCCCCCTTGGTGGTTGGAGGAAAGGCCTGTTACCATAATCCCCAAATGATCTTGAACATTTTTTTATTTTGTGTCTAGAATCATTTTAGTATTGATTTTTGATTTTTGGTGAATTCTTATTGTAACCACAATTTACATAAAATGGGGAATGACATCTGTAAGTCTCCTTTTTTTGCCCAGGGGAAAACAGAATGATAGAGAGACTTATTGACTTATTTCAGACATAAGATGAGTCAATGGCTCAATCATTGGTTTGTCGCCTGTTTCCTGATTTCTGGGACAGGATGTATTCTTATCTGTACACTAGTGAAAAAAGTGATCAACATATTTATTCTAGAGGAAGTGAATTTTGATTATCAGTGTAAGTGGATTTTTAACTTTATCCTCTATATATGGACATCAGTGAACACTTGTTGAACTGAAAATAATCAGGTAAAATAGGAAGTCTGAGATAATTGGTTTATAGTTTCTCAGTCACTTTTTAGAAACTTCTACTATTTTCTTTTTTCTCTTTTCAATTTATCAGACACCTACAAGGTCTTTTATTTCTTTATTCAATACCAGAATCTATTAGTTTCTTTGTTTCCCAGAGTAGTGTGGACCATGAAACCAGGCCAAATCCTATGGGCTCTTATATTTATGCATACACTATGGCTTCAACCGGCTGATGGGTCCACTCGAGTCTACTATCTGGGCATCCAAGATGTGCAGTGGAACTATGCTCCTAAGGGAAGTAATGTCATCATGAACCAAACTCTGGACAATGACAGGTAGGTTTCATTTATTGTGGTATTATAACTAGAGTAGGGCAAGATGACTCCTCTCTTAGAGAAAGAAAGGAAAGATGTACTCAAATGCTTTCATTCCACCTGGAATCTATGACATTAAAAAGGAAAGACATGTTAAATATGGAAATGTTTACAAGATGCACAATTATTTCACACATGAATCTGAAAAGATAACCCTAGAATCAAGAAGATACCAGTTATAGCTGCCACTCATATAACATTATGTGACAGATACTATACTAGAAACTTACGTATCTTGTCACACCTATTTTTAGGGTTAGTATGGGTTGCAGATGACTCAATGGCACATAACAACAGGAACTCTTATTTAAAAAAACTTTAGATGTTATTAGTAAATACTCCCACCATACACATGAGAAAATGGAGGCTCAAAAAGAGCAAGTGATTTGCTCATTTAACACAGCTAGTAATTGTGAAAACTAGGATTTAAACTATGGCATGATATTTCTTGCTGCAGAAAGTCAAGAACTGTAGTCTTAAATAGGAATTGAAGCTCAACATTAGGAAGACAAGGATTCACAACACAGGGATAATTGGCAGCACAGTAATGGATGGAGAAAAGATTGAGGTTGCTAACAGTTACAGCTTTCTTGGCTACACAGTCAACACTCTTAGCACCAGCAGTCAGGAAATCAAAAGACTAATTGCATTAGGTAAATCTGCTGTCAGGAAACTTTCCAGAGTACTGAGAAGCAACGATGTAAATCTAGAGACTAAGGTGTGCTTGATCCAGGCTTCACAATTACTTGTTGTGCATCAGAGAGATTGACAGTGACTAAGGATGACAGAAGAAATGATACCTTTGAGTTGTGGTGCTGGAGAGAAGTCTTCAACATACCATGGACCACCACGAAAACAAATGTGTCTGTCTTGGAGAGGGTGAATCCAAGTTTTGCCTTAAAGGATAGAATTTTGAAGCTCTGTCTTACGTATTTTGGATATATGGCCAGGAGGGATCAATCCTTGGAGAAGGACATAACACTCAGAAAGGTGGAGGGACAGTGCAGAAGAGGAAGACTCCAGATATGATGGATTTCTGCAGTAACCTAGGGCAATAAGAGTAGTTTTATCAGAGTCAGTGAGATTGTCTCAGGACAGGGCAGGCTTCAGAGCTGTTGTACATAGGGTTGCTATGAGTTGCAGGTGATTAGTTGGCACATAACAATGATGATATGATAATGATGAAAGAATATTATATGATGACGGGTCTTTAGTGGTACAGTTTGTGTTTGATCACTAACATCATGGTTGGTAGTTCAAACCTAGCCAATGACATCATAGGAAAAAAGTTCTAGTTATCTGTTTGACTCAAGATTACAAAAAAAAAATCCTTTGAAATAGTTTAACTCTCTAAAATAGAAAGTAATTATGAGTTAGAATGGACTCTACAGTAACTTTTTGTTGTTGTTGTTTGTTTTTATTTAAGCATCTTGTTTAGAGTCAATAAGACCGTGATGAGGGCCGTTGTATTTAAAGTTGGTTGTTATTATATTTTTGAGGAACATTCTTCTAAGTGGTACAGCACTCTTCTGTCATTATGCTGTACTGAGATAACCTGGGGTTGCTGTGATGCTGAACCTTGTGCCACTGGGGTATCAAATACCATAAAAGTTACCTATGATGAACAGTATTCCGCAGAGTTCCCAATTTAAGACCGGTTTGGAAACAGAAATGGTATCCACTTCCTAAAAAAAAATGCCTCAGGAAACTCTAGGAACTTTGATAAATGTCGATAGTTACAGAAAGGCTTCAGGCCTTTTGTTCATGGGGTCGCTATGAGTCATGCTTGACTTTTCAGCACTCAACCAAAACAACATGGATTGAATCTCAACAGTAAGAAAACAAAGATTCTCACCACTGGGCTGAATGGCAACATCATGATAAATGGTGAAGAGATTGAAATTGTTAACGGCTTTAGTTTGTTTGGCTCCAGCAGCCATAAAATCAAAAGACAGATTTCACTGGAAAAGTCTGCTGTCAGGGACATCACCAGAGTACTGGCGAGCAATGATGTCAGTCTGGTGACTAAGATGCACCTGATCAAAGTCTTGGTCTTTGCAATTATGTGTTATGCGCCAGAAAGCTGGACAATGACTAGGAATAATAGAAGGAGAATTGATGCCTTTGAGCTGTGGTGCTGGAGAATAGTGTTGAATATACCATGGACTGTTAAGAAAACAAACGAGTTCTTTCTGGAGAGGGTGAAACCAGGCTTCTCCTTGGAGGCTGGGATTCTGACATACTTTGGGCATGTTGCAAGAAGGAACCAGTCCTTGGCAAGGGACATTATGCTTGGAAGGGTGGAGGAACAGTGCAAGAGAGGAAGACCCTCTAAGAGGTGGATTGACTTAGTGACTGGGGTAATGGGGGTAGATGTGTCAGAGGTAATAAGGTTAGCTCAAGATAGAGCAGGTTTTAGGGTTGTTGTACATAGGGTCACTGAATTGCAGGTGACTTGATGGCACGCAACAACAAAAACAACAACCAGAATATAGTCAGGACAGTCTCTGAAATATGCTCGTGGGCAGCTCAGCCTTGAGCCTCATTGCTCCAGGCCAATATTACAATGTTCTCAGTTGTGCCAATATTGGTTCTTCCTTTTCCACAGTCCTTCAGCAAACTTGGGCAAAAGGTTTTTGGCTCTGGTTCCATGATATAACAGTCCCAAGGTCTGTTCCATCTCATGTCATAGCAGCCAAAGCAATGAACCAGAGATCTGACATGAGACAGTACAGTAACATTTTTTTAAAAAGTTTATTTGAGTGAAAGTTTACAAAATATATTGGGTTGATGGTTTTCCCCAATTAATCATTCATGCACATTGTATTCCACATCAATTACAATGAATACAGTATCCATTCATGTTTCATTACCCCTATTTTCACTCACCTCAGTAAGTGTTGTTAAGTATCATTGTGTCAGCATCAACTCATAGTTGACTTTCCAGTAGATTTCCAGAAGCTGTAAACCATGCAGTAGAAGATTATTCAACTTACCTTCATGAAGCAGCTGGTGGATCTGAACCACCTGGCTTTTGCCTGACAGAACAATTCCTTACACTAAGCCATTAGTTGTCCATAAATTAATTTTCTACTTTCCCCATTCCACTTCCGCTCCCCGATAACCATTCTATATTGATTCTCTCTGTTTATAAACTTTTCTCTACCCTTTTACAACAGTTGTCTTATATACTGTTGTTGTTGATTGCCATCAAGTTGAGCACAAATCATAGGAACCCTATAAACAAAAGGTCTGAAGCCTTTTATAACTATTGACATTTATCAAAGTTCATAGAGTTTCCAGAAACATGTTGTTTGGGAAGTGGAGGACACTTCTGCTTCCAAAGTTGTCTTATATAGGTGTGTGTGTGTGTGTGTGTGTGTGTGTGTGTGTGACTGCCTTATTTCACTCAGCACAAAGAACATTTTAAAAGGTGATGTCAAATACCCTAGAGTGAAAGTTTCATCATCATCCATCTTGAGACTTTGAAATAATAATTAAAATCTATTAAGTTTTTACTATGTAAAAAGGCATTCCAAGTGCATAAGCATTTTTGTGTATTTTAATCCATTTAGTTTTCATTAATATGTCTTCCTTAATTTTCAAAGCAGGAAAATTATGCATCAGGGTTGAATCTTTTCACCATGTCTATTCAATTTGTATGTTGAAAATAGTTTAAGAAATCTGGGTGTGTGAAGAAGAATGGGATATCAAGATAAGAGGAAGATTAATCAAGAACATGTGATATGCAAATGACACCAACTTGCTTGTAGAAAAGAAGATTTGAAGCATTTACTAATTAACTTAATGTCTACGGTCTTTCAAATGAATTATACTTCAACATAAATTAAACAAAAATCTTCACAAGATAACCACTGTGGAAGGTAGTTTGATGTTTCCTCGAATAGCAGAAGATAGAAATTCCATATGACCCAGCTATTCCACTGCTTGGAATATAGCCTGAGAAAATAAGAACTTAGGCAAAAATAGAGAATTATACACCAATGTTCACAGCAACACTATTCACCATCACAAGAACATGGAAACAGTTCAAATGTCCAACCACAAATGAATGTATTGAGAAATTATGTCACATTCACATGATGGGATACTGTGCAGCACACACAAGCAATAATTTTGTAAATCACTACTTGATTTGGGAAGGACTGGAGAGTATCATGCTAGGTGAACTAACTCAGTCCCATACAGAAAAATATGGTAAAAGACCATTATTGTAGAAATAGATAACTAGTAAAACATGTATTAGGAGTTAGGGGAGGTAAGGGGGTAATCACAGAGTCGCATGGTTTGATGAGTGGGGTGGGTTGGGGAGGTGGGGGGATTTGGTGTGAAGGGCAATTTATATGAACTTTGTAGGTGAACTAGTGTAAAATTTTAAAAAAATTAAAAAGAATTGCAAGAAATAAAAAATCTTCATAAGAGTGTCAATAAGTAATACGTTAAATGGAGAAAATTTTGACTTTGTGAATTGTTTCCTATTACTTGAATCTGCAATCAACATTCATGAAAGAATCAGAAAATATAACAAACAATAGGTGTCTCCACACATCTCTGTGTGTATGTATGCCTGCATCTGTGCATCCCGTTAATTAAGTAGGTATCTGACTTGGGGGTTTCTTGGTGTGTTCTGGAGTAGTCTCTTGCCTGGAGCACTGGGCCATGGCACCAATTGGAGGTGCCTGGCCCTGCTGCATAGACCCATGAGCATGCCTGAAGGACCTTATCTAGCTACAGGAACACTCCCACCAAATCTGGAAGCCCACCCAGGCCTCTTCCTGTAAGTCCCAGCCCTGCTGCCTGGAAGTCCCACCATTGCAACCTGGAAGCCCCACCCCACCACCCAGAAGTCTCACCCTGTCTCCCAGAAGTCCTGCCCCAAATACCTGTGCCAATGGGAGGTCCTGGACCCAACATCTGGAGGACCCTATGCCACGGTTTGGATGTCCCAACCCCAATGCATGGAGGATGACCTGCTGGCACCCTTCTGAATTGCTGCAGAGACATCAGTATCACAGATGAAAACATTTAACTTCATTTCCTCTCCCCTCACAAAAAGTGAGCTGCCTTTAGCTCAGAGCAGCTTGGACTGACCTAGCTGAAACAGTTGTCTGACAGAGGAGGCTGCTAATCCACAGGCCTTTTCTCTCCTGCACTGAAGCAAGCCTTTCCTCAAATAAAAAGTTCAGAGAAAAGTGCAGGCAGGGTTACTCCCACACCCTCCTCTGGAGCAGTGACATCAGACCAAGAGCCTGCCATCACCTTAGCCATAAAAAAACTGTACCACAGCAATGCCATATAAGAAGTAGTCTATCTTGCACCCCACACAAGTCCAAAGCACCATGTCATCCCTCAAAACTGATTGAGTATCAAAGGATTTCCTGAAGCCAGAAAGTCTGATGGAACTTTATGACACAGAATTTAAAAGAACAATGATTGAATATTCTCAGTGGGTGAAAGACAGACATAAAGAATTAAAGAACACTGCAAGCAAAAACCAAGAGGAGTTTAGAAAAAAAAAAAATTAGAAGATCCAAAACAATGCAGACAATACAAAGTAGGCCTTAGAGGCTCTGGAATAATAAGAAACTACAATCCAAAATATGAGGATCAATGTATCAGATGCTGTCAAAATATTGGAGAGCCACATAAACAGAGTTGAAGAGATGGAACACAGAACCAGTGAAACAGAAGATAGAATTGTCACCAATTATCTGTTGGGGAAATAAAAAAGAATTAAAAAACAAACCAACCTGAGAATAATGTAGGACATCATCAGGAGAAATAACATGATTATGATCAGAATCCCAGAACAGGAAGAAGAAAAGTAAAGGCATCAATGTGTTGTGGAAGAATTACTATAATGAAACTTTCCAGGCATAATGAAGAATGAGAAAATATGTATTTAAGAAGTTGAGCAGACATCATATAGAATAAATCCCAAAAGAAAAATAATAAGACATGTCATAGTCAAATTTGCCAGAACCAAAGATGAGAGAATTCTGAAAGCAGCTAGGGAGAAACAAAGAGTAACCTATAAGGGAGATAAAATAAGATTAAGTGGTAATTTCTCAGCAGAAACCATGTGATCAAGAAGACAGTGTAAAGACTTATACTAAACACTCAACACAGCTGTCAAACAAAAATGCTATGACCATTGAAACTGTCCATCAAATATGAAGAGATCAAGATGTTCTTAGAAAAGCAGAACCTAAGGGAGTTTACGAAAACAAGACCAGCTTTGCAGGAAACACTGAGAGATGTCCTTCTTACAAATGTGCCACAGAAAGCAGGATGGACCAAAGTAACCAGCAACAACACCAAAAAGAACTCAACAAAATAGTAGCAGTAAAACCTTGATTCCCAATAATCACAATGAATGTGAATGATTTAAATTCACCACTGGGTAAAAAAAAAAAATCCTCAAATTTAAAAAAATTTTAAAAAATTCACCACTTAAGAGAAAGATAATAGCAGATAAAAACCAAACCAAAACAAAACAAAAACCCATGCAAAATTCATCAATATGCTGTCTACAAGAGACACACCTGAAAATTGAAGATAAAGACTTTAAAGAGTGGGATATAGATAGATATAG
>NW_006400264.1:134741-139144 GCF_000299155.1 Elephantulus edwardii
CAGGTCTTTAGAGAGGGACATCATGCTGGGTAGAGTAGAGGGACAGCGCAGGAGGGGAAGACCCTCTATGAGGTGGATTGATTCAGTGACTGGGGTAATGGGGATGGGTGTGTCAGAGGCAATGAGATTGGCACGGGGTAGAGCACGGTTTAGGGCTGTTGTACATAGGGTCGCTATGAGTCGCAAACGAGTCGACGGCACATAACAACAACAACAACAACAACAACATATCTTCTTCTCCCCCGTTGTGCATGAAACATTCTCAAGAATAGATCACATTTTAGGTCACAAGGCAAGTATCAACAAATGGAAAAAAAACCCCCATAGAAATAATGCAAAGCAACTTCTGAAACCACAATGCAACAAAATTAGAAATTATTAACAAGAGGATAAAGGAGAAAAACTCTACATTTGGAAGCTGAATAACACCTTGTGTGAACATAAGTGGGAAATAGAAGAAATAAAAAATGAAATTAAAAAGTTTCTTGAAACAAATGACAATGAAAACACAACTGACCAAAACCTCTGGAAAACAGTGAAAGCAGTAATTTGAAGTCAACTTATAGCAATAAGCAAACAAATAAAAAGGCAAGAAAAAAATTATAATTGACTCTATAAACCAACATCTCCAACAAATTTAAAAAGAATATCAAGAAAATCCAACACCCTCTAAATAACTGAAATTATAAAAATTCAGGTAGAAAGAAATTAAATATAAAACTGAAAAACAATTAAAAGCATCAAAAAAACCAGAATTTGGTTTTTTGAAAACGTCACTAAAATTGACAAACCACTAGCAAAACTAACAAAGAAAAAGAAAGAAAAGACACAAATAATTCCAATAAGAGATGAATCAGGCAACATCACAATAGAACCAACTAAACTAAAAAGGCTAACAATGGAATATTAGGAAAAACTCTACTCAAACAAATATGAAAACTTAGAGGAAATAGACAAATGCTTAGAAGTACACAACCTACCTAAACTGACACAGATTAAATTGAACATCTGAACACTCATTACAAAAGAAGAAATGGAAAAAATAATAAAACAACTTCCAGCCAAAAATAAAAAGCCCTGGATCAGATGCTTTTACAAATGAATTTTATCAAAATTTAGAGAAGAACTGTCACCAATTCTACATAACTATTTCAGAAAACAGACAAAGATGGAAATTTCCCAAACTCATTCTATGAAGCAAACATAGCCTTGATACCAAAGACAGGTAAAGACACCACCCAAATAGAAAACTATAGGCCACTATTTCTCATGAACATAGATGTAAAAATCCTGAATAAAATTCTGGCCAATAGAATCAAGCAATACAAAAAAAAATTATTCACCATGACCACTTGGGATTCATAACAGGTGTGGAAGGACAGTTCACCATAAGAAAAATAATCGGAGTAATTCATCACATTAACAAAGCAAAGAACAAGAACCACATGATCCTATCAGTTAATGCCCAAAAGACCTGTGACAAAATCCAACAATCTTTCTTGATTAAAACACTCAACAAAATAGGAATATAGGGGAAATTCCTCAACATAGTAAAAATTATTTATGCAAACCCGAGAGTCAACATTGTTCTCAATGGAGAGAGGTTAAAGGCATTCACTTTTAGAACAGGAACTAGGCAAGGATGCCCACTATCACCTCTCCTATTCAATATTGCATTGGAAGTCTTAGTGATAGCAATAAGACAAGAGAAGAAAATAAGAGGTATCCACATTGACAAAGAGGAGGTAAAATAATCTCCATATGCAGATGATATGATAGTATACTTAGAAAACCCTAAAGACTCAGTATTAAAACTACTAGACATAGTTGACTAGTTCAGCAAAGTGGCAGGATACGAGATCAACATACAAAAATCAATTGGATTTCTCTACAGTGAAGAAGAGAATACAGAGCTGGAGCTAAGAAAAATAATTCCCTTTACAATAGCTAATCACAAGATTATTAAGTACTTGGGAGTAAATCTACCTAGAAACACAAAAGACCTATTAAAAGAAAATTACAAAATATTACTACAGAAAACAAAGAGATCTGGAAAAAAATGCAAGAATATACCTTACTCTTGGATACGAAGCCTTAATATTGTGAATATGGCAATTCTAACAAAGGCATTCTACAAGTTCAATGTAATTCCAATACAAATACCAATTCCATTGCAAAACAAGATGTAAAAGGCAATTTCTAATTTCATCTGGAATGGAAAGAGACTCTGAATAAGCAAAGCATTCCTTAAAAAGAGAAACAAGGTAGGAGGCATCTCACTCCCTGCTTTCAAATCCTACTACACTGCCATGGTGATCAAGAGAGCATGGTGCTGATACAATGACAGCCACATAGATCAATGGAATAGAATTGAGAACTCAGAAATCAGCCCATCTACCTATGGTCAACTGATTTTTGACAAGAAGATGAAATCAGTTAAGTGGGGAAATGATAGCTTTTTTATCAAATGATGGTGGGAAAATTGGAAAACTATCTGCAGAAAATTCAAACAAGACTCACACCTCACACCATTCACAAAACCCAATTCAAAGTGGATGAATGACCTAGGACTAAACCAAAGGACTATAAACTTCATCATAGAAAAGCTTAGAACTCTAGAAGCCCTAATCTTCCAAGTATCCTGAGAAATCTACACCCAGGAGAGGATAAAATAGATGAATGAGACCTTTTAAGAATCAAATCCTTATGCACATACAAAAACTTCTCCAACGGGCTAAAAAGGAAAGCCACAGACTGGGAAAGAATATTTTATGACTTAGCTGATAAGGGACTTATATCTAGAATTTATAGAATACTTTAGAACCATAACAAAATAAAAACTCAATTGCAAAATGGGCACAGGATATGAACAGACACTTCACCAAGAGGATATTCAGATGGGAAACAAACATACGAAGAAATGTTCAAAATCCCTAGCTCTAAGAGAGAGATGCAAATCAAAATGACTATGAAATATCACCTCACCCCAGTAATAATAGCAAAATTCTGCAGAGTAGAAAACAACAAATGCTGTTGAGGTTGTGGAGAAACTGGAACTCGTATTCACTGTTGGTGGGAGTGTAAAATGGTGCAACCACTGTGGAAGGCTGTATGGCGCTCTCTCAAAAAGTTGCAAATAGAAATACCATTTGCCCCAATAATTCCACTCTTGGGAATATATCTTAAACAAATCATAATTGCCACACAAACAGATATATGCACACCCATTTTTGTTGCTGCATTGTTCACAATAGCAAAGACATGGAAACAACCCAAGTGCCTATCAAGAAATGAATGGATGGTGAAGCTGTGGTATATTCACTCAGTGAAGTGAATGGACAGTGAAGCTGTGGTATATTCACTCAGTGAAGTACTATGCAACACCAAAACCCAAGGAATTCATGAAATATTATACAAAACGGGTGACCCTGGAGGACATTATACTAAGTGAAATATCTGTCACACAATGACAAATACCACATAACCCCACTGTTATAAAACATCAGGTTTGGGGGAAAACTAAGAAAAGAGAGGATAAATAATGTATATTGCATTGAAACAGATGAGGTAAAGAATGGCTTAAAAGCAATAAATAATTACGTATTATTTGCATGACAACAGTCCAAAATAAGAGCTGCATACTAAGTGAACTGAGGTGGAGGGAATTGTACAAAAATGAAAGTTTTTTTTTTTATTTTTCTCAAGATAATAGCCAACTGGACAGAGACAGGGAGGAAAATGTGTAACAATGAATGAATGAAAATCCAAGTTCTCTATAAACTTTCATTAAAACCTCAATTAAAAGAAGAGGGGGAAAAGATAACAAACATTATATTATAATAAGCAAATCTTCTCCTAAGGTCATTTTACAAATTTTTAAGAACTAGGGTTGTTGTTGCTGTTGTTAAGTGCCGTCGAGTCATAGGCAACACATAGCGACCCTATGAAAGAGAGTCCTTGACGCTTGGGTGCCTTTCATCCTCTCTCCAGGTTCATAGGGTTTCCAGAGGGAAGCTATTAGGGAAGTGGATGCCACTCCTCCTTCCAAGCTTGTTTTAAGTAGGGGGCTCTACCCCACTCTCTGTCCACATTGAGTCGCCAACCATTAACGCATTTGACACATCAGTGTCACAGTAAGACCTAGGGTAGCAATTTTAAAACGAATTTGTGCCTGACTTACGTCATGGTAGTTTCAATTTCCTCATATGCATGTAAAAATTGGAAAATTAATTAGGAAGACTAAAAGAGAGTGCAATCTTCACTTGTGCCAAAGCACAAGGAAGAATTCAACCCACTAAGGAGCTGAACAGAAGATTCCAAAAGGCAGCACAGAATGACAAAGCAAAATATTACAATGAAATGTGCGAGGAGCTAGAGTTGGAAAATCAAAAGGGCAGAACACG
>NW_006400264.1:141384-155362 GCF_000299155.1 Elephantulus edwardii
CCAGGGATGTGTCCTATCTCCATACCTTTTCAACCTGTATGCAGAGCAGATTATCCGAGAGGCTGGGCTCTATGAGGAGAAGCGTGACGTTAGGATTGGTGGACGATCTATCAACAATCTGCATTATGCAAATTACACAACCCTGCTGGCTGAAACTGAGGAGGACCTCATGCACTTACTGCAGAGGGTCAAGGACTGTAGCCTTCAGTATGGACTGAGGCTCAATATCAAGAAGACAAAGATCCTTACCACTGGACAAATTGGTAACATCAGGATGGATGACGAAGAGATTGAGATTGTTCACAGCTTCAGTTTGCTCGGCTCCATGGTCAACACTCTTGGCACCAGCAGCCAGGAAATAAAAAAACATATTGCGATGGGAAAGTCTGCTGTTAGGGACCTATCTAAAGTACTCAAGAGCAACGGTGTCTCTCTGGAGACTAAGGTGCGCCTGATAAAAGCCATGGTTTTTGCAATCACTTGTTATGCATCAGAGAGTTGGACAATGACTGGGGAGGATAAAAGCAGAATTGACGCCTTTGAGCTGTGGTGCTGGAGAAGAGTATTGAATGTACTGCCAAGAAAACAAACAGATTCATTGTCGAGAGAGTTAAACCAGGCTGCTCCTTGGAGGCAAGGATCCTGGGGCTTTGACTGACATACTTTGGACATGTTGTAAGGAGAGACAGGTCCTTGGAGGGGGACATCATGCTTGGTAGTGTAGAGGGACAGCGCAGGAGGGGAAAACCCTCTATGAGGTGGATTGATTCAGTGACTGGGGTAATCGGGAGGGCTGTGTCAGAGGCAATGCGATTGGCCCAGGATAGAGCAGGGTTTAGGACTGTTTTACATAGGGTTGCTATGAGTTGCAAATGACTTGACGACACATAACAACAACAACAACAACAGAGAGTAGATGCATTTGAGTCGTGGTGCAGAGAAAGAATATTGAATATATAACAGATTGCCAAAAGAGAAGAAAAATCATTCTTTTAATAAGTGCAACCAGAACGCTTACTAGAAATGAGGATGCAAGGAGTTGGAAACAACCCAGTTGCCCATCAACAAACGAATGGCTCAAGAAGCTATGGTATATTCACACAATACAATATTATGCTGCATTGAAAAACAAGGAACTCATGCAATATTATTCAAAATGGGTGACCCTGGAGGACATTATGCTGTGTGAAATATCTCAGTCACAAAAGGACAAATACTGCATGGTGACACTGCTGTAAAATGGGACTGATATAAGGGTTGGGGTAAGACTGAGAAAAATTGGATAAATTGTGTATACTGCACTGAAACAGATAAGGGAGAGAATAATTTAAAAGCGATGTATGATAGGATATTATGGTTATCACAAGAGTCCACAATTAAAGTTCCATAGTCGAATATACTTGGGGCGGTGGGAGGGGTGCAGCGGGATTGTGTACCATGGAGAGATGTTTTTCTTTTGCTTTTCAAAGAGAGGAGAGAACTGGGAGTTTGGGGGGAGGGGAGGGCTGGGCGGGGAGTGAAGTGCAGCAATGAATGAATGGAAATCCAAAATCTCTGTAAATGTTCATTAAAATTATTTTTAAAAAAATTAAAAAAAGAAATAAGCAACCCACCACTGTGCCATGAACTAGCAGAATAGTAATGGAGGAACTATTGTGAGTACCTTCATTTTTTAATATTTAGGTTTTACATGGGATTTGAATTATGTTTGGGTTGTACATAAACGGAATATTTGAAACCTCAATACTTTTTTGCATTCCCTACTCTTGGTTATGTAAAGTAATAAAATATATTGAGTATCAGTGGGAGGGAAAAATGCTTGTAGAATAAAGAAATGGAAGAAAAAAATTAAATGAAAGGACAACTGGTGGTTATATGTAAAAAACCAAAAAGAAATGAGGATGGTAAGGTTTCATCTCATACACTTTGGGAATGTTATCAGGAGGGTCCAGTCTTTGAAGAAAGTTACTATGCTTGGTAAAATCAACAAAAAAGAGGGTCAACAAACAAGAGGGAGATAATTCAGGATGTGTATTAGTGTATTGGCACATTTACTGCAGCAATGGGCTTAAGCATCACAGAGATTACTATGAAGAATGTGCAGGATGGAAAAAATGTTTCATTCTGTTGTACACATAGCCATTACGATTCAGAGCTGATTTGATTGCACACAATAATATTATGTTAATGATCTTGATAATGTGATAATCTTCATTTGAAAGAGAAAAGCACAGAATACATTAGCAACTTAAAGTTCTACAAATTAATCAGTGAAAGTTGTTGTTAGGTGCCATCAAGTTGAGCTACATCTGTGATATGCTTGAGCCGTTATTATAGTCACTGTGTAAATCCATCTCATTGAAGGTCAACTTCTCATTCATTTGCCTTGCCAAACATGACATCTTTCCCCAAGGACCAGACCCTCCTAGCAACATGCTCATAATATGTGACAGACAAAGCTTCATCATCCTTGCCTCCAAGAAGCAACCCGACTACACTTTCTTCAAGACATATTTGTTTGTTCTTTTGTCAGTCTATAGGACATTCAGTATTTTTCTTCAACATCACAACTCAAAGACATTGATCCTTCTTCTGTTATTTTTAGTCATTGTCTGATATTCAGATGTATAACAAATAATTTCAAAAAAAACCCCAACAACATGCTTTGAATCAGATGCACTCTAGTCTTTAAATTAATACCATTGATCCTTAACGTCTTAGAGAGATATCTGCCAGCAAGCAGATTTACCTAATGCAGCTTTTGATTTCTTGACTTTTGCTACCAAGGGTGCTGATTGTGGATCAAAGACAGAACTGTCATTTTATGCACCTGTGAAGCAAAACTTCAACACTGTCATTTAATTCAAGTCACTTGGCTTCACAGCTTAATCACTATGTTGTAATATCCACAAAAGAGAAGGATGGGCCTACATCAGTCTATATCAACAGGGTAAAAATTCACTCCACCTTTGATTATCTTCTTATACCATATTTAAACAGTACAATAGGATAAGATAGGATAGGATAGGATAGGATAATTTAAGCATATAAAATGGACTTTTATTAGTTAAAGTAGGTAAAATATCAGAAATTTCATATACTTCAATTTAATATTTTAACAGTCTGTTATCTCTAATCTAACTCTTTCAACACAACTTTTTACCCCCTTTTTCTTCCTTACCAAAATGATAAACATTTTTTTATGAGCTTCCTTTCACAAAGAATCCTCTGCTGATTCAAAGATTTTGGATAAATGTAACTCTTTTTCTCTTCACCTGTTCCAGATTCGCTGCCAGCTTCTTAAAATCTGACAAGAACCGGATAGGGAGTACTTACAAGAAGACCATCTACAAAGAATACACAGACAGCTCATATGTAGATGAGGTGCCTCAGCCAGCTTGGTTGGGATTCCTTGGACCAGTGCTACAGGCTGAAGTGGGGGATGTCATTCTTATACATCTGAAGAATTTTGCTAGTCGTTCCTACACCATCCATCCTCATGGCGTTTTCTATGAGAAGGATTCAGAAGGTAAATAAGTCTACTCTACCATCTTACAATCTCACAAAATAACGCTTTTCCTTTACTGTAATATGAGATAGAAGAATTGGGAAAGAGGATAGTTTTTGCACCTTCATTGAACTGAAGTGTCGAGTTTCTTCAGAAAAATCATTGACTTGTTGCTGGAATCAGTTTTAGTATTCACACACTGTGGGCCTCTGGACAATTCACTACCTTTTTTTCCCCTCTGGATCTCAGATTCCTCATAAAAAATGTGGAAATTCAATCTGCTTTTGAACACAAGAAGTGGTTTGGGGTGGCCTTTATGTAAAACATATGAATATACTTTGAAAAGAGAATAGCACACTGTAATTTAAGTGTTAATCTAATGTTCCTGTCTTCTGTAGGGTCATCTTTTTATTATTGAAAAATAGTTTATTTCTGTTTACATCTATCACAAGCCCATAATACTAACAACATTGAGTGAGAGGAAAAGAAAAGAAAATTAGAATCCGTGACATGGCTGTTAAACCCCTGTATGATATTAATCAAGTTATTATTCCTTAGTTCCCTCTTCCACACAATAATAAAGTAGTCCAGCTGATATTAAATTGCCCTTATATTAACATTCTATGATTGTCTGTTTTCTATTTTGCAATGTGATTTCTTGAAAGAATGGAATTCTCTTCTTCATCCCTACAACATGATCTTTGTACTTAGGCACTACTTGATTACGTCATGAAGTACTTTGCTTAGGCGCAAATCCTCCTGCAATGACTGTTACCTCTCTACCGGCTGTTGACATGTGATCTGAGGTTCTTTGGCTAGATGCTGTTTGACTTCATACGTTTATCAGCTTGTCAGAGCTCTGTTCTGACTGGACCTTATAATCTTATCTTTTAAAAGACTAGATTTGTTTCTCATAGATCAATCTACTCTTTGCCTCTATATCTACTAGTTCCCATTTCATTGCTCCTAAAAACTAGATATGCATGAATTTCATTTTCTAGGTGCTCTATACCCAGATGGTTCCTCTGCACAGTTTAAATTGGATGATTCTGTTCCCCCTGGGGGTAGCCATGTCTACAATTGGACCATCCCAGAAAGTCATGCACCCACAGATGCTGATCCAGCATGCCTCACCTGGGTCTACCATTCTCATGTGGATGCTCCACGGGACATCGCTACTGGCCTCATTGGACCTCTCCTAACTTGTAAAAGAGGTACAGGCCCAAATAATGAGCCATGAAATCTAGTTTGGAACAGGTAGAGATAGTTACGATATAATCTCATTTATTTCACAGTAGTGGTCTTATAAGTGTTAATTTAATATTTACTAGCAGTAACAAATCATTCTAAACTCATTCTACACCATTTTTTTTCAATACTTTATTTCTGGGAAAAAATGTTATCCTTTTTCATTCTTATTTCACCATTAAGTTAATAATAATGAGAGTCAAGTGAGTTTGAAGTAAGTATTGTGGTAAGAGTTTGGGTGTAGACAGGATTGGTAAAACAGTCATTAGGGTTCAGAGAGAATTGAGGGCTTAGTTGGTAATAAGATGTGTTTGAGACATTGTGAGGTTTAAAAACCGAGTGCTACAGGACTGTTATCAGGTTAAGGTCTGTGTTAAGCAGATGGAATTAGTAGAAAAAAATATTTAAGATTTTACTTGTAAGCCCTAGAGAGCTCTTGTGACCTAGTGGTAAGAAGCTCCACTGCAATCCCAAAGGCACATAGTTCAAATCCACCAGATACTCTGTAGGAAAATGATGGCAAATCTCCTTCCATGTGATATAGTGACTCTGGAAAGTCTCCAGAGGGCCAACTATAAATTGTTTCCAACTAAACAGCATGCAGCAACAACAACAACTATTTTTCCACTTTTAAACCCTAAGACATATTTTATTCTAACTGCTCAACCCAGAATCAGGTGGTTTTATCTGAGGGTACTGAAAATGGAAGTTAGCAGCAAAAGGCTCTATCTACTTTACTGTTGCTGATAGACTGCACATTCTCTTCTATCTCCATTTCTTTCTCATGAGTACCATTGCTAGGAGATTCTCAAGAACACTTTTATTACTTGCTCTAGGAGTCCTGCATGGGAATTCCTCTACTCAGCGTCTGGATGTGGACCATGATTTCTTCCTGTTCTTTAGTATAGTAGATGAGAACCTTAGCTGGCATCTCAGTGAGAACATTGCCACTTACTGCTCAGACCCTGCCTCAGTGGATAAGGAAGACGAAGACTTTCAGGAGAGCAACAGAATGCATGGTGAGGTGGGGAAAGTAAACACACTGTGACAGTGACTATTAAGTGCTTTCTGTGAACTTAACATTTAACATTTGATAGATACTTTAACATATTTGTAATTCTCACAAGACAAAGAGTAACTTTTCTATGTTTTACTTATGAGGACATGAGACTACTAGGGTTAAACAGTAAACAAATGGTAAAACTGACATTTGCTCCCTGATCTGTTTAATCACTTGTTTTTGGTGTTATGTGCCATTGAGTTGCATCTGCCCAATAGCTGACTCACCAGTGTAATTGTTTCGGTGTTTTTTAAAAAATATTTTTAAAATTTTATTTATTTTCTTTTATACCAGTTTACATACAAATTTCATAAAGTTTGTATACATTGTTTTCACACCAGATCATTCCCTTTTCCTTTATCTTAACTGTATAAAATGTCTTTTTCCCACTAAATTACCCTGCTTCATAATATACAGTACCTAAAGCTGTTGAATCCCATCTAATATGCTCTAAGTACAGTCAGCTCACTAAGGGTTGTACACTGATATAATCAATTAATATTGCTTTATTTTAAAAAGGATGTGGCAGAATTGCTTGATTTGTAGAGAAAAATATTTCATTTCAGTCCCTTACACTGGGCTTATCTCTCTGTAAGATAACTGATCAACTAAATTAAATTAAAATCAAACCAAAACCATAAAATCAATTTTAAATAATATTTTTATTGCTTGTATGCAATCATTCGTATACATTGTTTCATTCATACATGGCAGTACTAGTCCGTGGAGAGGGATGTCATGCTGGGAGGGTGGAGGAAAAGCACAAGAGAAGAAGACTCTTGAGGAGACGGATTGATTCAGTGACTAGAATAATGGGGATAAGTATGTCAGAGAGAAAAAGATTGGCACAGGATAGAGTTTAGGGCTGTTGTACATAGGATCACTATGAGTCACAGGTGACTCGATGGCATAGAAACAACAACAACATTGTGTTTTATATAATCATTCATATACATTGTATTTTTTGTGCTTTTTGTCTTTTAAAATACTTCCTTTTATTCATTGTTGCATATTTTCTTTCACCCTCCCTCTATGCCCACCCTGCTATGTAACTCTTGTTTCAAATTGTTCTCATACATATAATATATAATCATATATTCCATTTGGACAGTTATTCTCCTAATCTGTTCGAATGCAGTGTCCATTATCTGTCCACTTTCCCCCTTTATGATTCATTATTATTGACCTATGCCTATTTTGACTTCATCTTTGAGAAAAGCTTTTAAGAAAAGAAAACAAATCATGATTTGTTTTCGTTTAATTAAAGCAGTTAAACATTTAGCTTTGTGACAGTTGTATGCTCAAATTCAGATAGTCTTAAGAGAGGTGAAAATGCAAAGAAAATATATAAGGATAACTTAGAAATGTCCAATTTCTCTTGGTTTTTTACCAACTACTTTTACTGTTCGTTATAAATAATTTGACAATTGTACAGTGAACATTTCAAGATGAAAACAAGCCTGAAACAAAAAAATAAAAAAAGAACCTGGAAAGCAAATTCTAATATTTCCCACAATATTGTTTCTGAACCATAAATCTACCACTTAACAATTCTACATCTGTAGAAGATAAAAGCACTTTCACCAATATGTCTCAATTTTTTTTATTTAAAAAAATGCAAGTAATTCTATCTTCCTAGTTTCTAGGACAGTTTGTGTAATTTAGATTGAATATTGTATATGGTTAGTACAGTGTACTCATAAAACCCCATCAAAATGTGATCTGTAATTATTGTCAAATGATAAGGCTTCTTTCAAGGAGAAAAGTAAGGTAACCTAATTAATTTTGTGTGTGTCTGTGTGCTTTATTTTGCAGCAATAAACGGATTTGTTTTTGGGAATTTACCAGAGCTGAGTATGTGTGCACAAAAGCTTGTGGCCTGGCACTTATTTGGTATGGGCAATGAAGTGGATGTCCATACAGCATACTTCCATGGACAGATGCTAACCATCCGAGGCCATCGCACTGATGTGGCTCACATCTTTCCAGCCACCTTTGTAACTGCGGAGATGGTGCCTCAAGAGTCTGGAAGCTGGCTAATTAGCTGTCAAGTGAATAGTCACTTGCAAAGTAAGATACGTTATCTTTGGCTCTTGAGGTACAAAAGAAAGGTGGCTTGGAGCCATAAAATAGCATATTGATATACAGAATAAAACCCTAGACTAGATATCAGTGTTTCTAGATTTTTCCTTTCTGAGTAACCTCAGGTGTATCTTTCTGGATTCTGGATTTCATCTCTCTCATTTATAACATACTATGGTTTGAGGATAGAAATATGTACTTGGCAGCAAATATTGCCCTATAAATTTCATACGATTATTTTTTCTAAGTGGTAGATTCCTCCATAGTGTTAGTGCTCACTTTATAGGCCTAGATATTGTTTGGCTGAAAGATGAATCAGCGGAATTAGTTGGGCTCCAGACTTGACAGGTGACTAATGGCCATAAAGAAAAGGTATGGAGACTGGATGCATCCCTGATGCACTCACTTCCTGATTTTGAACCATTCAGTATTTCCCTGATCTGTTCTAAGGACTGCTTCCTGCTCCAAGTATTGATTTCACAGAAGCACAATCAAATGCTCTGGGATTCCCGTTCTCCTCAATTATTAACCACAGTTTGCTGAGATCTATACAGTCAAATGTCTCTGCATAGTCAATGAAGCATATAAACACACATTCCTTTGATACTCTTGGCTTTCTGCCAAGATCCATCTGACATTTGCAATAATAGCGCTAGTGCCAGGACCTCTTCTAAACCCACCTTGTATTCCTGGTAGTTTTCTCTCAATGTACTGTTCCAGTCGTTTCTGGATAATCATCATCAGAATTTTGCTACTGAGTGATATTAGTGATATTGTTTGATAATTTCCATACTTTGCTGGGTCACCTTTTTTTTTTAAAAAAAATGGGAAATAATACGGATCTCTTCCAGTCAGTAGCCAGGTAGCTAGCTGTCCTCCAAATTTCTTGGCACAACTTGGTGAGCAAATCCATGGCAGAACCTGTTTGTTGAAATACATCAATTAGTATCCCATCAATTCTTGGGTCTTTATCTTCTTCTGCCAGTTCGTTCAGAGCAGACTGAACTGCTTCCTTCATCACCATTATCTCTTGATCACATGTTGTTTCTTCAAATTCTTCTGTGTCAGTCACTTCTTTTTTAATACTCTATATACTCTTTGCATCTTCTTTTTTAAAATTTTATTTTATTAATTTTAATGAACATTTACAGAGATTTTGGATTTCCATTCAGTCATTGTTGGACTTTTCTCCCTGCCCAGCCCTCCCCACTAGTTCACTCCTCTCTTTGAAAAGTAAAAGAAAAATTCTTTCATTTGTATACAATCCCCTCGCACTCCTCCCGCCAACCTGAGTACACTCCACTATGCAACCTTAATTCTAGACTATTGTGATACCCATAATACCCTATCATATATTGTTTTTAAATTGTTATCTCACTCATCTGTTTCAAAGCAGTATACATAATTTATCCAGCTTTTCTCAGTCTTACCCCAACCTTGATGTCAGTCCCATTCTACAACAGTGGCACTACACAGTATTTGTCCTTTTGTGACTTATTTCACTCAGCATAATTTCCTCTAGGGTCATCCATTTTGAATAATATTGCATGAGTTCCTTGTTTTACAATACATCGTAGTACTCCATTGTGTGAATATACCACAGCTTCTCTGTCCATTCATTTGTTGATGAGCACTTTGGTTGTTTCCAACTCCTTGCTATTATGAACAAAGCCTTGATAAACATGGGTGTGAGTATATCAGCTTGGATGTCGGTTATGTTCTCTTTAGGGTATATTCCCTGTATTGGAATTGCTGGGTCAAATGGTATCTCTATTAGCAACTTTTTGAGAAAGCGCCACACCATTTTCCACAATGGTTGCACCATTTTACACTCCCACTAACAGTGAATAAAGGTTCCAGTTTCTCCACAACTTCTCCAGCATTTGTTGCTTGCTGTTCTGTTAAATTTTGCTATTCTTATTGGGGTTTTTTATTTTAGTTGTTTTGATTTGCATTTTTCTTAGAGCTAGGGATTTTGACCATTTCTTCATGTACTTGTTGGCCATCTGAATGTCTTCTTTAGTGAAGTGTCTGTTCATATTGTGTGCCCATTTTTCAATTTTTCAATATTTTTCAAATTTTCAATATTTACCTTTATCTTGTGTTGTTCAAATATTTTATAAATTCTAGATATAAGTTCCTTATCTGACATGTTATTACCAAATGCTTTATCCCAGTCTGTGGGTTCCCTTTTTATGCTGTTGGAGAAGTTTTTGGATGTGCATAGGGATTTGATTTTTAGAAGGTCGCATTCATCAATTTTCTCTTCTCCTGGTTGTAGATTTTTCAGGATAATTGGAAGACTATTTATGTTGTGGATTAGGACTACTAGAGTTCTTCCAAGCTTTTCTTTAATGAAGTTTATAGTCCTTGATTGTAGACCCACATCCATGATCCACCTTGAGTTGGTTTTTGTATTTGGAGTAAGGTGTGGATCTTACTTGAGTCTTCTGCAGATATTACTTCAATTTTCCCAACACCATTTGTTTAATAGGCTGTCATTTCACCACTTAACTGATTTCATTCCCTTTTCAAAAATCAGTTGACCATAGATAGATGGACTGATTTCCGGATTCTCAATTCTATTCCATTGATCTATGTGTCCGTCATTATACCAGTACCATGCTGTGGTACCACTACCATCACGGCAGTGTAGTAGGATTTGAAATCACGGAGTGAGAAGCCTCTTATCTTTCTTCTATTTTTAAGGAGCGCTTTGTTTATTTGGGGCTTCTTTCCATTCCAAATGAAACTGGAGATTACCTTTTCCATCTCTTTGAAGAATGGGAGCGATATTTGTATTGGAATTGCACTGAACGTATAAATTGCCTTTGGTAGTATTGCCATTTTCACAATATTGAGTCTTCCTATCCATGAGCAAGGGATATTCTTCCACTTCTCAGGGTCTCTTTTTATTTCTTGTAGTAATGTTTTATGATTTTCTTTGAATAGATCCTTTGTGTTTCTGATTAGATTTACTCCCAAGTATTTAATCTTGTAATTCACTATTCTGAAGGGTATTGTCTTTTCTTAGTTCAGGCTCTGTATTCTCTTTGTCACTGTAGAGAAATCCAACTGATTTTTCTATGTTGATCTTGTATCCTGCTACTTTGCTGAATTGGTCAACTATGTCCCATAATTTTCTTGTTGTGTCTTTAGGGTTTTCTAGGTATACTATCATATCCTCTGCATAGAGAGATACTTTTACCTCCTCTTTGCCAATTTGGATACCTCTTATTTCCTTCTTTTGTCTGATTGCTATCGCGAAGACTTTCAGAACAATATAGAATAAGAGAGGTGATCATGGGCTTCCTTGCCTAGTTCCTGTTCTTAAAGGGAATGTCTTTAACCTCTCTCAGTTGAGAACAATGTTGGCTCTCAGGTTTGCATAAATACTTTTTGCTATATTGAAGAAATTCTCCTCTAATCCTATTTTGTTGAGTGTTTTAATCAAGAAAGTGTGTTGGGTTTTGTCAAAGGCCTTTTCTGCATCAATTGATAGGATCATGTGGTTTTTCCTTTTTGCTTTGTTAATGTGATGAATTACATTGATTGCTTTTCTTATGTTGAACCATCCTTGCATGTTGTTGTTGTTGTTATGTACCATCGAGTCACTTGCAATTCACCCTATGCACAACAGCCCTAAACTTGGCTCTGTACTTTGCGAATCACACTGTCTCTGACACTCCTATTCCGATTACCCCAGTTCACCTCATAGAGGGCCTTCACCTCCTGCGATGTACCTCCACCCTCCCAAGCATGATGTTCTTCTCCAAGGACCAGTCTCTCCTTACAACATGTCCAAAGTATGTTAGACAGAGCCTCAGAATCCTTGCCTCCAAGGAGCCACCGGGTTTAACCTTTTCCAGTGTGAATCTGTTTGTTTTCCTAGCAGTCCATAGTACTCTCCAGCACCACAGCTCAAAGGCATCAATTCTCCTTCTATCCTGCTTGGTCATTGTCCAACTCTCTGATGCATAACAAGTGATTGCAAAGACCATGGCCTGTATCAGACACACCTTAGTCTCCAGAGAGACACTATTGCTCTTCAGTACATTGGAGAGGTCCTTAACAGCAGACTTTCACACGGTTTGAATCCATCAGATCTTCTGCTGGAGAAGGAGTGGCAATTTCGTCCTGTACCAGTCAGATCTGATTTGAAGGTACATACATCCTTACATACCTGTTATAAATCCGACTTGGTCATGGTGAATTATTTCTTTGATGAATCATTGAATTCTATTGGCCAGTATTTTATTCAGGATTTTGCATCTATGTTTATATAAGATATAATGGCCTAAAAAAAGATATAATGGCCTATAGTTTTCTATTTTGGTTGTGTCCTTTTCTGGCTGTGGTATCAAGGATATGTTTGTTTCATGGAATGAATCTGGGAGAATTCCATCTTTATTTTCTGAAATATGTTCTGTAGAATTGGTGTCAGTTCTTCTCTGAATGTTTGATAAAATTCACTTGTAAAACCAGTTGTTGTATTACCTTTTCAATTGCTTCTTTTGTAACAGGTCTGTTCAGATCTTCAGTTTCAGTTTGTGTTAATTTACGTAGGTTGTACCTTTTTAAGTATTTGTCCATTGCCTCTAGATTTTCATATTTGTTTGAGTATAGTTTTCCATAATACTCATAATACTCTAATGTTAGCTTTTTTATACTAGTTGATTCTGTTATGTTGCCTGTTTCATCTCTTATTCGGAGTATTTGTGTCTTTCTTTTCTTTTCTGAGTTTTGCTAATGGTTTGACAATTTTATTGACCTTTTCAAAGAACCAACTCCTTGTTTTGTTGATAGTCTCAATTGTTTTTTTTTTCTATCTACAGAGTCAATGGTCAATTTTTCTTGCCTTTTGATGTGTTTGCTTATTGCTATAAATTGACCTCTGATCCCAGAGGTTCTGGTAAGTGGTGTTTTCATTGTCATTTGTTTCAAGAAACTTTTTCTTTCACTTTTTATTTCTTCTAGTACCCAGTCATGTTCAGCTTCCAAATGTATGGGTTTTTTTCTCCTTTATCTTCTTCTTATTAATTTCAAATTTTGTAACCTTATGGTCTGAAAAGATGCTTTGTATTATTTCTGTGTTTTTTAATTTATTGATGCTTGCCTTGTGACCTAGAATGTCATCTATTCTGCAGAACATTCTGTGCACACTGGAGAAAAAATGTATACTGTGTTTTGGGGGGATACATTAGCCTATAAATATGTATGAGGTCAAGTTGTTTTATTGTGTGCTTTAATTCTTCAGTATCTTTGTTGGGTTTCTTCCTGGTAGTTCTATCTTTCCTTGGGAGGGGTATATTGAAGTCTCCAAGTACTATAGTAGTGCTATTTCCTTTTTTAGTTTTGTTAGTGTTTGTTTTACATATTTTGCAGGTATTTCATTTGGTGCATAGATATTTATTATTTTTATGTCCTCTTGTTCTATTCTTCCCTTTCCTTTGTGATGGTTTTTATATTGACATTTATTTTATCAGAGATTAATATCACTGCTTATGCTTTTTTCTGGTTGCCATTTGCTTGGTATGTTTTTCCCTACCCTTTTATTTTTAGTCTTTCTTTATCTTCATTTTTCACGTGTGTCTCTTGTAGACAACATATTGATGAATTTTGTGTTTTTTATCCAATCTATTACTCTATTTCTCTTCAGTGGTGCATATAAACTGTTCACATTCAGTGTGACTATTGAGAGGCAAGGATTTATTGCTATTATTGTGTTGAGTTCTTTTTGGTGCTTTTGCTAGTTACTTTGGTCCATTATGCTTTCTGTGGTACCTCTGTATGAAGGACATATCTGAGACTTTCCTGCAATGCTGGTCTTGTTTTTACAAACTCTCTTAGGTTTTGTTTTTCCGGAAATATCTTGATCTCTCCTTCATATTTGATGTATAGTTTTGCTGAGTAATATCATTGATGTCACATGCAAGCAAGATTCTACTGAAGATTATCCAAAAATGACTGGAATAGTACATCAACAGAGAACTGCCAGAAGTCCAGGCTGGGTTTAGAAGGGGTCATGGTACTAGGGATATTGTAGCTGATGTCAGATGGCTCTTAGCTGAAAGCAGAGA
>NW_006400264.1:156777-164976 GCF_000299155.1 Elephantulus edwardii
GGTGTGTCAGAGGCAATGCGATTGGCACAGGATAGAGCAGGGTTTAGGGCTGTTGTACATAGGGTCGCTATGAGTTGCAAATGACTCGACGACACATAACAACAATGACAATGGTATTCTTCATTGACAGTTGTGTTCTTTGAGTGCTTGATGTATTCCCTTCCACTGTCTATTTCTTTCATGGGTTTTTGCTGAGAAAACGGCACTTAATCTTATCTGCTCTCCCTTATAAGTTACTCTCTGTTTCTCCCTTGCTGCTTTCAGGATTCTCTCCTTATCCTTAGTTCTGGCAAATTTAACTATAATATGCCTTGATGTTTTTATTCTTTTGGGTTCTCGTCCATATGGTGTTCGCTGAGCTTCTTGAATAAATATTCTCTTATTCTTCATTATGGCTGGGAAGTTTTCCTCTAGTAATTCTTCCACAACGTTTTCAGTGCCTTTACTTGCTTCTTCCTCTTCTGGGATTCCAATGATGCACATGTTATTTCTCTTGATGGTGTCCCACATTATTATTAGGTTTTCTTCTTTTTCCTTCCTTTTTGAGTCTGTTTTTTGCTGTGGCAGATCAGTGGCGACAATTCTGTATTCTCTTTCTCTGTTTCTGTTTTCCATCTCTTCAAATCTGCTCATGTGTCCCTACACCATGTTGACAGCATCTGAAACATTGTACCTCATATTTTGGATCGTGGTTTTTTGCTTTTTCACTGCTGCTAATTCCTCATGTGTTTTCTCTACATTGTTCTGGACTGTTTTTTTTGAGCTCCTCCTGGTTTTTGTTTGTAGCACCCTGTCATTCTTCAAATTTGTCTTTCATCCATTGAAAAGATCCAGTCATTGTTCTTTTAAATTCTGTGTCAGAAAGTTCCATCAGACTTTCTTCCTTCAGGAAATCCATTGATACTTTGTCACTCTTTGGGGGTGACATCTTGCTTTGTGCATATGTATAGTGTGGGGCAGCTTGCTTTCTTTGAAACATTGATATGTTCTTGATCTGAAGACCATATGCTAGAGATCAGTTGGGTTGCTACTCCACTTGTGTTTTTCTGTGAACTTCTGACTCCAGGGAAATGTCGGTTCAGAGACTGTGAGAGCAGCCTCTTGTAGGTTAAACAGGTCAAGGTGGTCCGGATTAAAGGCAAGTTGTTTAACCAGACGTGTAGGCACACTTGTGGAGCCAAATGGGGTGGGGCATTCATGGGGGTGGGGCGATCACAAGGGCAGGTCAACCACTTGGGGGACCTTACTCAGACCTCAGCTGTCTGGCTGTGCTTATGATTGGGGTCCCAATTCAAATTCCAGTTGTCCATCTCCACCCAGTGGTTTTCACTCAGTAGTCCCTGTGCAGTGGCACTCATGCACGTGCCCTTGTGCAGTGACCCCTGCCCAAGCAGGGTACTGAGTCCAATAGGACACAATAAGACAAGTCAAATTCCCACCAACTCATTCTCCTCTGGCTGGTCTGCAGTGTCCACAGAGGTTCAGATAATTTACCACTGGACCACTCGTTCCTGGGCAGTTGGTGTGGCCCAAGAGAACTCAGACAAATTCCCATCAGTGGGCTCACCCTTGGGTATCTCCCAGGCAATCGGTGTTGCCCAAGAAAACCCAATTAGGATCATACTGGCCTTTCTCATGGCCGATCAGTCCCACAGCTGCTCGATTGGTGGCTTCAGACAATGGCTGGATCCGTAGTGTGCCTTTGTGTTCTGATTCAAAATCCTACTGTCCATGGCTGTTGGTAGGTCTCTGTGCTGCATGAAGGACTCTCTAGTAGCCCTGGGGAACTGCCAGGGGTGCAGGGCTGTGGCATGTCTACCAGGGCATGCCGGGGGTGCAGGGTCGAGGGATGGTGGTGGAGTGGTGTCTCGGGGACGTGGTGCAGAATACTTACCTCCAAGGAGCAGGGATATGTTGTTCGTATTTGCTTTTTTCACTTTTAGTTTATTATTTTGATGTTTATGATCTCAATGATCTATCTGGAGTTTAGTGGTATGGAGTTACAATGCCAATCCACCAGCTTCTCTGCTGGAGAATGATATGTAATCTCTTCTTGTGTAATTTACTGCCACTGAAAAACATCTTGAGGGTCAATGAGTAAATTCGGATTTGATGGTATATAACGACAATTTTCTATGTTTTTCTACATTAAGTTCATTTTGTTTATGGATTTTCTTATGTCTTTTATCACTACTTCTCAATCTTTTGACTAATATTAATTGTAGTATCAAGTGAGTAATTATTACTGTTGTGTTAATGTTTACTAAGTATTTATAATTTTGTTCTTTCATAATATCTTGGTTAAAAATTTATTAATATTTTTAAAGTTACCATGAGTTTATTATTATCTACTCAAGTTTAAAACATTCCATTCAATTTTGATATTGTCTTGACTACTTCTCAATATAGGGAAATCTGGTGGCTACGCTGCAATCCCTAAGGCATGCGGTTTGAATTGATCAGTTTTTTCATGAGAGAAAGATTAACAATCTCTTCTGATGTGAGTTAGTGTGTCAGACAACCTACCTGAGAGTCCGCTATGGGTCAGTTCTGACTTGATGGCATACAACAACAACAACAATTTCTCAATATGAAAGCCTTATTTATTTTCTCTTTTTGCTTCATAGTTGTTTTCATTTACACAGTGATGTCTCAAGTTTGCTATTTTTTTAATCTGTTTTGTCATCTGTATTTATTTCACTTGATTTCTTGGGTGTTTGTTGTGAAGGGTCTTACAGATCTAATATCTGACTACTAAGCTATCTTGAGTCATCAACATTGCGGTATTATTAGTGTTTGCATTGATTTGATTCATCCTGATATTTGTTCTAATATACCGAAAAAAATTGGACCGACATGTTACTCTGGTTAGTTAGACAACACTTGGGTACTCATCGCTTGTTTATGGGTATACTTGTTAAAGGATGAGAGTGTGGCAAGTGTGACCTTCTAATTGCCTGTCATATAGAGCTTCTGATGGCAGCCCAGGTGAGTTGTCAACTGTAATCAGTCAGTTGGTACTGGAGTGGTGCTTGGTGGCACACATCTATCCAGTGGAGAAGCAGGTGTTAGGGGTAGGGTTGTTGCACTTATTCATAAGGGGGAAAAGAGTTGAAAGGAAAGAGAGGGGGAAAAGAGATGAAAGGGGAAAACAAAAGGGAAGAATAAGGGAAAAATAAGAATAAAGAGAAAAAGAGAAAGTGCAAACATAGGATAGACACATGTGCTAGCTGCCAAGCAAGATCAACTTCATAAAAAACATGGCACTCAACTTATCAGAGTATTCATCATTAACTTCAGAGAGGTAGAGGATGGCTCTGATGAGTATAGAAAGTCTCAGAAACTTTCCCTGTGGGGCCACACAACATTACCCTTGTTGTTGTTGTTGTTGTTATGTGCCGTCGAGTCGCCTGCGACTCATAGCGACCCTGAGTCACATTACCCTTAGAGAAAGAAAAGGCAAATGCTGGTGACTACAGATGTAATGAGGGGAATTTACACCATGGAATCTCAAAAGGGGAGTGGGGGAAGAAAAGAAGATCAAGAAAGAAAATAAGGAAAGAAAAGAGAAAATCTAAGGAGAAAATGGAGGGGGGAGAGAATTTATATTTAAAGTAGTACAGTGCTGCTGTAAGCACAAGTCACCAATGCTGCAGAAAAAAACAAAGCATGTTCAGACTGGTGAACACAAAGGGGACTGGAGTGTGTGAGTACCTGCTCTGCAAGATTAAGAAAAATCAAAGCCAGCAAGTAGAAAGACGAAGAACTAAGAAGCAAAGTGTTAAAAGTAAATAAATAGTACTGTGTCCTATTGTAAAAATTAACCAACAAAAGTAGCATTATCTCTGCAGCAGTGCACACACAGTGCCAATTACAGAGGGGAAGGAGGGAACACTAATGAAGATGAAAACAGTAGGGGAATAGCATCCTCTCCAAAATATTAAGAAAAAAAATGCAAGTATAAGGGAAAATAGGAGAGACAAGAAAGAACTAAGAAGAAGGGGAGGTAGGGGGAAAAAGTTGTATAGCACAGACAGTAGTTGAAAGTTTGACTTACAACTGGGTAGGGGGAATTAGGGGAGCCTATTTCAGGCTTTATATCACCAGTGTACCAATGTCAACCTAAGTAAATGAAGTTGGTTACTTGATTTCTGCCATAGTTGGAAAGACATAACAATTTGAAATTATTAATTATTTCAGGTCAATTGGTATTTCACCATTCCCTATGTCTCCTTGTTCACATTTGAAGTTCAATTTCTTTCTGTAACCAGTATTTCCGCTACAACTTTATTCTTTCCTTTGAAGCTGTAAATTCCAGAATTGTCCTCCATCTCTGTTTCACTTGTTTTCTAAAGTGTATTTTAGGAGGGTTCAGGTATTATTCTATTATTTTGGGTTGATATTTTAACATCTTATAAGGTTTTATTTGGTGTGTTTGTATTTGTTTTTGTGAATTAGAATATTCTAATTCCCTTCATAATTTTTTTCTTTTACTCACTGATTGTTTAATGGTGTATCTTTAACGTTACTTCAAAACAAACTATGACATAAGGATCTCGTAAATGAGCCAGTATCATATGAGCACATGGAGGTACTTGCATTCTAACTTGAATTTCTTCTATCCCCTTAAGGTTCTTGATCAAGATAATCTAGTCTGTGATTGGACAGGAGTAGAGTCTAGTGGAGCATGAGAGAGAGACACACTAGATAAAAGAGGAAGGTGGGTTATTTGAGTAGAAACGTAGAATGGAATAATATCAGCCACAATATTTTTCCTCCAGGCGGTATGCAAGCACTCTACAATGTCAAGCCTTGTTCCAAGGCCCCTCCTGTGCACCACCTCACAGGAAAAGTCCGACGATACTTCATTGAAGCCCAAGAAATTAAATGGAATTATGGCCCAATGGGGTTTGATGGGAGAACTGGGAAGAGTTTATTGGAACCAGGCAGGTAAGATACAGTAGGCTTCTTTTTTCTGTTCCCAGTACCTTTTCTCTCTTACTTAAAAACATTTCACTCCACTCACAACTTATAATGATTGCCTGGCTAAGGTTACATGACAATTATTAGCCAAATTCTTGTGGTTCTCTTCGGAAGAGGTTTTGGGGAGTTCTGGTAGGATCATCAGTAGTGAGTTGGAAGGTGCAAATGATGGAAGAAACAATAGAAACTGTTAAGAAAGTGAATACTCTGGAGATAGTCTGAAGAAATATATCATTGAGGCAGAACTTGGACAACTGTGGAAGAAAATGCAACAGGTGGAAGAAAAATTGAAACTATAAATAAAAAAGTACAAGAGCTTTAAAAGTCATCAAAAGACAGAGAGACTACAGCAAACATAGTACTGGAAATAACAGAAATGCATGAAAATGCAATCCTGAACAATCAGACAAAAATTGGCAGACATATCCAAAAATCTGGAACAGGAGAGATGGAGTAGAGAGTCTGAATGAAAACATACTAGGAGAAAAATCAGAGATGAGATGTAAAGAAAATAAAGAAAACATTAGAAACATGTGAGATGACATCAAAAGGAACAACATACATATGATCGACATTCCACAATATGAGAGGAAGAGGGAAATCACAAAGAAAATTGTGGAAGAGGCGCTAGAAGGAAACGTCCCAGATATTGTGAAGAACGGAGATATTTACATTCAAGAAGCTCAGCAAACATCTACCAGACTAGACCTCAAAAGGAAAACATCAAGAAATATCAGAGTCAAATTCTCCAAAATAAAAGATAAAGACAGAGAGTTAAAAGCAGGACGAGAAAAACAAATAGCCATCTCTAAAGGAGAAACAATTAGATCAAGTTCTGATTTCCCAGAAGAAATAATACAAGCAAGAAGACTATGGGAGAACATACACAGAAATTTGAAAGAACACAATTGTCAACTGAAGATCCTTTTTTACTTTTACATTTTCAGCTCATTTATTTACAAAATTTGAATACATTTGTTTTCAAGTACAAAGTCTTTCCATTTCCCTCACCTCCCCATCCATCAAATTGTACAACCCTATGATTAATCACCCCTTTTCCTCCACATCCTCATTCCTCTACTTCCAACCTCTCCCACCCCTCTTGGATCCTTATACTCATTCTACAATAATAGTTTTGTACAATATTTATCCTTGTGGGACTGAGTTAGTTTACTCCGCATAATGCTCTCCATTCCCTCCCAAGTTAGGTAATAATTTATAAAATCATTACTCCTGCTTGCTGCATAGTATTCCACTGTGTGAATGTACCATAATTTCTCAATCCATTCATTTGTGGTTGGACATTTGGGCTGTTTCCATGTTCTTGGGATGGTGAATAATGCTGCTATGAACATTGGTTAACAAATCTCCCTTTGTGCCTCAGTTCTCATTTTCCCAACTGAAGATCTTAACTCAACAAAGCCCACTATTAAATATGAAGGAGAAATTAAGTACTTAGAAGAAAAGAAGGCTCTTTAGGAATTTAGGAACATTTAAAAGAAGTCTTTCACACAGAGACACAAAAAGAAAATAAATGGACCATAGTAAACAGAAATAACAGAAAAAGAAACACAGCAAAATGACAATGGCAAAACGTGGTCTGTCAATAATCACAATTAATGTGACTGGATTACATGCACTAATTAAGAGAAAAAAGAGAAATAAAATGAATTAAAAACAAAACAAGCCCCAAATTCATAATTATGTTGTCTGCAAGAGACACATCTAAGAAATGAAGAAAAAGATAGACTCAAAATCAAAGACTGGGGGAAAACATACCAAACAATTGGCATTCACCAAAAAAAGGCAGGATAGGTATTAATAATTTCTGGTAAAATAGACTTTAGGATGAAAATCACGAAAAAGATAAGGAAGGGCACTATATAATAATTAAAGGCACAGTATATCAGAAAGATATAACCCTGGTCAACATCTATGTACCAAATGATAGTCCTACAAAATATATAAAACAAAGGCTAACAAAAGTCAGGGAAAAAATAGATAGCGGTACAGTAGTGGTAGGCGACTTTCACACACCACTCTCACCAAAGGATAGGCCAACTCAAAGGAAATTTAGCAGAGATGCACAAAATCTAAACAATACAATCATTCAACTCAAACTTGTAAATGTATTCAAAGTACTCGCACCCAATTAAAAGTCAATTCATATTTCTCATGAGACATACTTGCTTGGGGACGTTACCATCACTCCCCTGCTGTGCCCTGGAGCATCTCCTGGCCACTACTTGCCCAGCATCTGCTAAAAACTGCAGCTCAGCCCAGGCACATTCACACCCTCGATGGTGACCACACCACTGACTGCCAGGCTGAGGTACCTAGTTTCATTGTGGCCCAAAGTACTAGACTGCTGCCCCCACCATCTGGAGATCCCACTGCCAGATGGCCTGGAGACCTCTAAGCTCCTGCCCCCACTATCCAGTGCCAGGAGAACCAATACCAAAGGTACTTTGGGTGAAACACTCCTGTCTAGCTACACTACATGGGATCCCTTAAGACCAAGTGGAAGGTGCTAGGCCAGGCTGAACTGGGCCAAGATGAGGTTTCTGAAAGGGAACTGCCAATCAGGTACTTTGGGTGAAATGCTGTTGTTGAGCCTTTGGCTTTGTAGGTCTCAGGCCAAGAAGGGAGCACAAATACGTAGGGCCTTAACAAAACATTGTCATACTCTGGGTCACTATATAGTTACAATAACCTATCTACTAAGAAAAGATTCACATAATAACAAGAAAGCAGCAGTTTGCCTCAGTCATCATAAAAAAACAAATAACTCTCCTCCTAAAAAGATAAGAGCCAATGAATACACCAGATAGAGAGAACTAGAAGAAACATGTTGATCTGGAGTTATTTGAAGACCTACAGAAGAAGATGCAAATCATGGAAGAAACAATGGAAGTCATTAAAGAGAGTAAATACAATAGAAACAAAAATCTAGAAGATATATATTGATGAGGAAGAATTTGATCAGCTACAGAAGAAAATGTAAAAAATGGAAGACAGAATTGATAGTATAGATAAAGAACTTAAAAAATCATCACAAAACAGAGAGGGTAAAGGTAGCATAGTACTGGAAATAACCAAAAAGCATAAAAATGCAATCAGATGGCCAACAAGCACATGAAGAAATGTTCAAAATCCCTAGCCCTGAGAGAGATGCAAATCAAGACAACCATGAGATATCATCTCACTCCAGTAAGA
>NW_006400264.1:165631-171529 GCF_000299155.1 Elephantulus edwardii
GGAGAAGGGTGCAACAATGAATGAATGGAATCCCAAAATCTCTGTAGATGTTCATTGAAATGAAAAATAAACAACCTAAATTTAAAAAAAAATGCAATCAATATACAAAAACCAATTGCATTCCTTTACAGTGACAAAGAGAATACAGAATTGGAGCTAAGAGAAACAATACCCTTTACAGTTGTTAATCACAATATTAAATACCTGGGAGTAAAGCTAATCAGAAACACAAAGTATCTATTCAAAGAAAATTACAAAACATTACAACAAGAAACAAAGAGACTTGGAGAAGTGAAAAAATATCCTTGCTCATGGATAGGAAGACCCAATAGTGTGAAAATGACAATACTGCCAAGGCAACTTACAAATTCAATGCAATCCCAAAACAAATAACAATTTCATTCTTCAATGAGATGGAAAAGGTTATCCCCAATTTCATGTGGAATGGAAAGAGGCCTCAAAAAGCAAAGCACTACTTAAAAAAAGAAACAAGGTGGGAGGCATCTCATTTCCTGATTTTAAATCCTACTACACTGTCATGGTGGCCAAGACAGCGTAGTACTGGTACAATGACAGACACATAGAGCAATGGAATAGACTTGAGAATCCAGAAATCAGCTCATCTACCTATGGTCAACTGATTTTTGACAAGGAGATGAAATCAGTCAAGTGGGGAAAAGACAACCTTTTAAACAAATGATGCTGGCAAAATTAGAAAACTATCTGCAGAAAACTCAAGCATGATCCACACCTCACTCCATACACAAAACCGACACAAAGTGGATCATGGACCTAAGATTAAAACCAAGGGCTATAAACTTCATTAAAGAAAAGCTTGGAAGAACCGTAGAAGCCCTAATCCACTACATAAACAGTCTTCGAAGCATCCTGGAAAATCTACAACCAGGAGAGGATAAAATAGATGAATGGAATCGTCTAAGAATCAAATCCCTGTGCACATACCAAAACTTCTCCAACAGGATAAAAAGGGAAGCCACAGATTGGGGAAAAAAATATTTGGTGATGACATGTCAGATAAGGGACTTCTATCTAGAACACTTGAGCAGTGTAACAAGATAAAGATAAACAACCCAATTGAAAAATGGTCACAGGATATGAACAGACACTTCACTAAAGAAGACATTCAGATGGCCAATAAACACATGAAGAAATGTTCAAAATCCCTAGCTCTAAAAGGGATGCAAATCAAAACAACTATGAGACATCCTTCCACCCCAGTAAGAATAGCAAAATTTAACAGAATAGCAAACATCAAATGCTGGCATGGTCGTGGAGAAATTAGAACCCTTTTTCACTGTTGTTGGGAGTGTAAAATGGTGCAACCACTAAGGAAGGCTGTATGGGTGCTTTCTCAAAAATTCCCAAATAGGAATATCATTTGACCCAGCAATTCCACTACTGATAATATACCCTAAAGAAACCATAACTGCCACCCAAACAGATACATGCACACCCATGCTTATTTCAGCTTTGTTCACAATAGCAAAGAGTTGGAAACAACCTAAGTGCCCATCAACAAACGAATGGATAGAGAAGCTCTGGTATATTCACACAATGAAATACCATGCTGCGTTGAAAAACAAGGAATCCATGCAATATTATTCAAAATGGGTGGCCCTGGAGGACATTATGCTGAGTGAAATATCTCAGTCACAAAAAGACAAATACGGCATACATAAGTCCACTGTTGTAAAAGAGGACTGAGGGGATAAATAATGTATATTGCATTGAAACAGATGAGGAAGAAAACTGTTTAAAGGGGATATATGATTAGATACTATTGTTATGACAGGAGTCCAGAACGAAGGTAGCATAATGAAGTGGACTTTGGGGGAGGGATTAAATAAGAATAAAATAATATTTCCTTTTACTTTTCAAAGAGAAAAGTGAATGGGGGTTGGGGTAGGCAGGGGGGAAAAGTGCAACAATGAATGAATGAATATGCTGCTAGGACAAAACAGTAGAACTGAAAAGTTGTTGAGCTGAAAGACAAGAGTATCACTGAAAAATACTAGAAGAAAGGTCAGAGATAAGACAAAGAAAATCAAACAGAGTTATGGAGGTGGATGGATCATAGTTACCAGAAACAACTGGGAAAGAAAAACAGAAAAATGGCAATGGTAATATCTGCTCTGACAATAATCACAGTTAAAGTGAATGGACCAAATGGGCCAGTCAAGAGAAAAAGAGTAGCAGAATGGCTTAAAAAAAATCAATATGCTGCCTATAAGAAAACAACTTAAAACACACACACACACACACACACACACACACACACACACACACCACACAAACAAGAGAAAGACTCAAAAGTAAAGGCTGGGAAAAAATGTACCAAGGAAATGGCAACCTCAAAAGACTGGAGTGGCAATATTAATCTCTAATAAAAGATATCAGAATTAAAACCATCATAAAAGATAAGGAAGGACATTGCATACGGATTAAAGTCACAATAGATCAAGAAGACATAACCTTGGTCAACATTTATGCATCAAATGATAGGCCTGCAAAATACATAAAAACAACCATTAACAGAATTGAAGAAAGAAATAGCATCACAATAGTGGTAGGAGACTTTAACACATCACTGTGACAAACGGATAGGTCAGCTCAAAAGAAACTCAACAAAGATGCAGGAGATACAATCTATACAATAAGCTAACCTAACCTTGTGGATTTATTCAGGGTACTGCATCCAAGTAAAAATCAATTAACTTTCTTCTCAGGTGTACATAGTACATTATAAAGAATTAATCACACAAAGTAAGTCTTAACAAATTTAAAGGCATAGAAAAAATACTAATTATCTTCTCAGACAACAATGCCTCAAAACTAGAAATTAACCAAAGGAGAGTAAAGCTTACAAACCCACCTATGTAGAAGCTAAATAACTCTCCACTAGACCACCATTTGGCTATAAATTAAATAAAGAATGAAATGTAAAAGTTCCTTGAAACAAATGAGAATGGAAATACAACATACCAAAACCTCTGGGATGCAGCTAAGGTAGTCCTTAGTAGGAAGTTCATAGCAATAGGAACATACATAAAAAGAAGAAAGAAGAAAAACCAATGCTCTAACTCAACACCTTCATCAAATAGAAGAATAACAATCTAATCCTAAAATCTCTAGAAGAAAGTAAATTATAATGACAAGAGTTAAAGTCAATGAGATAGAAAACAGAAAATCAATTGAAACCATCAATAAGACCTGGATCTAGTTTTGCAAAAGGGTCAATAAAATTGACAAATCACAGGCAAACTTAAAATAAATAGAGAATACACAGATAATTTGATAAAGAAATGATAGAGGTGACATCACAACAGAGCCAGATGACATTATAATATCTGAATATTATGAAAAGCAATACTAGGATAAATTTGAAAACCTAGAGGAAATGGGCACATTCATTGATACTCGTGTCCTACCAAGATTGACATAGACAAGATACCAAGATAGAAAACTTGACCAGAGCCATCACAAAAGAAGAAGTTGAGCAGATCATAAAAATAATTCCCTGTAAGAAAAGTCCTGGAGCATATAGCTCCATAGCTGAATTCTACCAAACATTCAGAGAGAGTTCTATCAAGCAAGCATAACCCTAATACCAAAACCAGGCTAAGGTATTTTAAAAAAAGAAAATTACAGACCAATATCTCTCAGAAATATAGGTGTAAAAATTCCAGTCAATAGAGTAAAAAAATCACATAAAAAATTTGTCATGACCAACTGAGATTCATAACATGTATGAAAGGATGGTTTAACATAAGAAAAACTATCTGTAACTCACCATGTAAACTCACCATGTAAACAAAGCAAATAACAAGAACCATATGATCTTAACAAGTGATGCAGAAATCCATCACCACCTCCTGAAAAAGGACACTCAGCAAAATTGGAATACAAGGAAATTTCCTCAACATAGTGCAAAGGATATATGCAAAACCAAAAGCCCATATAATGTTCAATGTTACAAGGCTGAAAACATTTTCCTTGCAAACAGAGAGCAGACAATGATGCCCTATGTCACCACTTCTCTTCAATATTGTATTGAAAATGTGTGCTAGGGCAATACAAGAAAAGCAAATAAAAGGCATTCAGATCAGGAAATATATATATAAAATATAGCGATAAAATATAGCTATATGCAGATGATATAATAATGTACACAGAAAACCACAAGGACTCAACAACAACAACAAACTGTTAGAGCTAATAGACCAATTTAGTAGAGGGCAGGATATAAGACCAATATCCAAAAATCGGTGGGATTCCTCCATAGTAATAAAAAATAACCCCAAAAAACGAAGAGAAGGAGACAACAACAACAAAACAAAACACCACACCAAAAACCCCACAACATATTTAACAGCCAACAACAAACTGAGATACATAGGAGTGAATCTAACTAGAGACACAGAAGAAACATACAAGAAAACTACAGAGCGTTTCTGCTGCACGGAATAAAAGCTCTAAATAAATGGAAAAAATTTGCCTTGTTCGTAGATAGGAAGACTCAAGACAGTGAAAATGTCAGTCCTACCAAAAACAATCTACATATTTAACAGACTCCCAATACAGATAGAAATTAACTTACCAAGGAGTTCAAAAGGGAAATTGTCAAGCTTATTTGAAGAGGAAAGAGACCTTGAATAAGCAAAGCACTTCTGAAAAACAAAAATGAAGTAGAAGACAAAGTACCCTCTGATCTCAAAACCCACTACAGAAGTAGTAACCAAAACAGCATGGTACTGGTACAATGACAGACACAAAGACCAATGGAGCATAATTGAGAACCCAGAAATATAGACCCAGCTATCTACGGTCAACTGATATTAAAAAAGGAAATAAAGCTATAAAATGGGGAAACAACAATCTCTTCGACAAACGGTGCTGGTAAAACTGGACTGATAACTACAGAAAGCTGAAACAGGATCTACATCTCATTGTTGTTGTTGATTGTCTTCAAGTCGAGCATGACTCATAGCGAAATTATGAACAAAAGGCCTGAAGCCCTTCTACAGCTATCGACATTTATCAAAGTTCATAGAGTTTCTGGAGACATATTATTCAGCAAGTGGATGCCTCTCCTACTTCCAACCACATCTCATACCATACACAAAATCCATTTAAGGCAGATTAGAGACCTACCTGGGAATATAGCCCAAAGCCATAAAGTTCATCAGAGACAAACTAGGATTAAGCTTAGAAGGCATATTCTGTGATATAAAGAGACTGCCATATGCACACATAAATGCACAATCTGGAGAGGAAAAAACTGATGAATACGACTTCTAAAGATTAAATTCCTATGTGCATTAAACACTTTTTCCAACAGAATGAAAAAACCTATTGACTGGTGGAGGGGACACAATTAGCAATACCATTTCAGAGAAAGATCTCATATAAAAAGCTTTACTTTTTATATAAAAAGTAAAGATTTTATAGAAAAAGAATTGTACATGGGAGATATCCAGAAGAAAAAAAACCTCATAATCCAATTGCAAAATGTACAAAAGACCTGGCAAGACTTTTCAGAGAGGAAGCTATCTGGGTGTCAAAAAGACACATGAAGAAATGCTCAAAATAAGAGAGATACAATTCAAAACCAAAATTAAATACCATCTTACTCCAGTAACAATGGCAAAGTTTAATAGGAGAGCAAGTAATCAATGTTGGAGAAGGTATGGTGAGATGGAAACCTGTATGCACTGTTGGTTGTTGTTGTGTGCCATCGAGTCGTTTGCGACTCATAGCGACCCTATGCACAACAGCCCTACACCCTGCTCTATCCTGCGCCAACCGCACTGCCTCTGACACACCCATCCTGATTACCCCAGTCACCGAATCAATCCATCTCATAGAGGGTCTTTGCCT
>NW_006400264.1:174495-206020 GCF_000299155.1 Elephantulus edwardii
CCTTCCATGTCCCAATCACCAGTGTCTGCTTACAACTCTTCTTCCACTTGAAAACTCAACCTCCTTTGCCGTTTCTGTTATCTAAATGTGTTCTGTTGTACATAGGGTTTTCAGAGGGCTGCTATTTCAGAAGTGGATGGCCAATCTTTCTTCCTAGTCTGTCTTAATGTGAATGTTCAGATTTAGAGAAGTATTAGACAGACCAGCATGTTAAAGGTATATCCCTTATTGCAGCGTTAACTTTAGTGTCAGTGTTGTCCCTGCCTTTCTCACACGCGTCTTTACCCACTTATTTCCCTGCTCCACCATCCACCAGGTTATCCATCCACTTCTACCCCCTCCCTTCACATCTATCTCCCTTTGACCAGCCCTCCATCTAATAACATATATGAGGCTTCCATGGCTTCTGTGATTCCAACCACATCAGCTGATGGTAGTTCCTTATGTCTCTGATCAATGTCTCTGAAGTTTAGTCGTAATGTTTCCCGAGTAAAGGTGATGCATCCTGTAGAACTGGTGTGTAGATAGGCTTTTCTTGGCCCTCGGGCCCGAACAAATGTCGTGCGGTTTTTTGCATCTTCGATTATCTGGGGAGATGGGAGGTATCTGAGGCTTTCCTCTAAGCTGTCCCGCCTAACCCCTCCTCTGAGCGGCCTGCCGGAACGAATGTCACGCTGTTTTTTGCGCCTTTGTAGCTTGGTTGAATCCTCTCCAAGATGAATCTGTTTGTTTTCCTGGAAGTCCATGGTACTTTCAGTACTCTTCTCCAGCACCACAGCTCAAAGGCATTAACTCTTCTTCTGTCCTCTCTAGTCATTGTTCAAAATGCACCGTTGGTAAGATTGTAAAATGGTACAACCACTCTGGAAGTTAATTTGACATTTCTTCAGAAAGCTGAACATACAAATTCCACATGACCCAGCTATTCCACTGTTTGGAATACACTCTGAGAAAATAACTAAGACACCAACGAAGAATTGTACACCAATGTTAATAGCAGCATTATTTATCATTGCAAGACCATGGAAACAGCCCAATTGTCCAACCACAAGTAAATGGATTGAGAAATTATGATACATTCACATGAAGGAATATTACACAGCCTGCAGGAACAATGATTTTATAGATCACTACCTAACTTTGGAAGGACTGGAAAGCATTATACTAAGTGAATTAACTCAGTCCCATAAAGACAAATATTGTATAGTACCATTATTGTAGAATGTGTACAAGGATCCAAGTAAGAGATGGTGGGAGTAGAGGGGTGAGGACGGAAGGAGGGGGTAATCATAAGTTGCACAATTTGATGGATGCAGCGATGGCCGGTAAAGGAAATAGGAAAATTTGGTGTGAAAAACAATTTATAAGAATTTTGTTAGTAAACAGTCTAAAATGTTTTGTTTTTTTAAATCAATCTAAAAAATGTCGATTCACCTTCTTTTCAAGTGTACATGGTACATTCTTCAGCAATGATCACAAAGCAAGTCTCAACAAACTTAAAACACTGAAGTAATACAAAATTTCTTCTCCTACCACAATACTGTAAAATTAGCAATTAACGACAAGAGCATACAACTTATAAAACCACCCATGCGAAGGCTAAATAACATCCTGCTAGAACACAAGTGGATTACAGAAGAAATAAAGAATGAATTAAAAAAGTACCTCTAATCAAATGATGATGAAAATACAACATACCAAACCCTCTGGGATGCAGCTAAGGCAGTCCTCATGGGGAAGTTCATAGCAATAGACAATCACATAAAAAACAAAGAAGCAGAATTAATGACCCAAGTAAATACCTTTATCAAATAGAAAAAGAACAACAATCTAACCCTACAGCCCCTAGAAGAAAGATAATCATAAGAACTAGACTTGAAATAAATGAGCTAGAAAACAGAAAAATAATTTAAAACATCAATAACCAGGATGCGGTTTTCAAGATTATATTGGAAGTACTTTCTAGGGCAATATGACAAGAGAAGGAAATAAAAGATATCCAGATCTGCAGAAAGAATAAACTGTCACTATATGCAGATAATATAGAAAACTGCAAGGACTCAGTAAAAAATCTGTTAGAGCTAGCTAGTGGACCAATTTAGTAGGATGACAGGATATAAGATATATGAAAGGTGAAGAATTAGGTAAATTCAATGGGGGCCTGAAAATGCAGGGTAAAGGTGAGCATAGTCCAAGGTGATTAATGTTATAAAATACCATGTATGAGAATGATTGTATGAGACATAACATCAGTGGAAGAAAGTGTAGGTCAGGGAAGAATTACCAAAATAGAAAAAAAAAGGTGTATGGTGGCAGCTATCTAAAAACACACCATAATGTATGGGAATGATTGTATGAAAATATATTGCAAAATACAATATATACGAATTTTTATTTTTTTTTAATTTCAAAAAGCACTTCAGTTTTCATTTTCTTGGGGTATATTCCAAGCAATGGAATAGCTGGGTCATACGGAATTTCTATGTTCAGCTTTTTGAGGAAGCCCCAAACTGTTTTTCAGAATGGTTATATCATTGTACAATCCCACCAACGATATAAAAAAGTTCCTATCTCACCGCCACTTCTCCAACATTACTTCTTGTCCTGTTAAACTTGTACACCAGTGTTCATAGCAACATTATTCACCATTACAAGAACATGGAAACAGCCCAGATGTTCAACCACAAAAGAATGGATTGAGAAGTTGTGGTACATTCATACAATGAATACGCAGCACTTAGGACCAATGATTTTGTAAATTACTATCTAATTTGAGAGGGACTGGGGAACATTATTCTGTGTGAACTAACCCAGTCTCACAAGGACAAATACCGTACAAAACCATTATTGTAGAATGAGTATGAGGATCCAAGGTGGGGGGTGGAGGGTGGAAATAGAAGAATGTGGAGGGGGGTTAGGGTGTTAATTATAGTATTACACAATTTTATGAGTGGGTAGGGTGAAGGAAATGGGAAGGATCTTTTGAGAAAAACAATGTATTCAAACTTTGTAAATAAATAAAAATAAAATTTAAAAAAATTCAAAAAGCAACCAAAAAAAAGGAAGACTTAGATGAAGTCAGATTTTATGACAGACTTCTGGTCAAACTCTTCTCTACCTTACCTGTTTTTACCTGTCTATCTATCTATCTATCTATCTATCTATCTATCTATCTATCTATCTAATTTCTTTATTTTCCGTAGTCTGCAGGATGTATATGAGCAAGAAAGTAAAGATACTCAAATAAATATAGGGAGAGGAAAAACAACTTTTTTGCAGTCATTCCACAATGATTCTTTGGAAGAATTTCTAAAAGGTGGTGCAAGAAGTTAATATCCTTTTTAGACCTTACCTTATGCTATATGAATTCACTAAAAAAAATCCTTGCTAACAGGTCTTTTACAAAAGAAAATGTTAGTAGATGATCAGGATAAGGAATATGATATTGTTCATCTTTATTCTTCTAGCAGGAAGTAATGAAATTAATCTGGGTAGAATTTAGAAAAGTAGATGCCTGCATCTCAATGTGGTTTCTAGACTTTCCAATTGGGTCTATCAAATTAGTGAGCTTTAATTTTAAAATGAAAGTTATTATTTATTAAGAGGAAAACATTATGAATGCCTATAGTCTATTAAATATATGTAAAGAATGCATAATGCCACAAGATAGAACTGGTCCTAGTGACTGGAACTTACATGCAAACAAATTTCAGACTACTAAAAACAATAAAAAATGGGAAAAAAACCCACCAACCCCAAACCTAATTCAATCATTAAAACTACTCAACAGTAGAATAAATTGTCTCCTCTGAGAATGAACTTTCTTTTCTTTCCAAGTTTCAAACAGAAGCTGCATGTCATTTGTTAGGGGTGTTTCTACAGGAAATATTTACCTTGGATAGCTCTGAGGTCCTTCCCAACTATGATGATAACTTGATAGAACCGAGGTTAAGACGTTAGTACATTTAATGACAAACAAAGTCATGTGACATTCACCTTTATGTTCTAGTGGATCAGATAAGTTCTTCCAGAAGAGCTCCAGTCGAATTGGAGGCACCTACTGGAAAGTCCGATATGAAGCCTTCCAAGATGAAACATTCCAGGAGAAGGTGAAGCTGGAAGATGAAAAGCATTTGGGAATCATGGGTAAAGGATCTTATAAAATTTAACAACCAAACTAAGTAAGCTAGAGAAACTTCTAAACTTTTTCAGAGACACACTATGCCATTACTTTCCAAAGTGAGAAGCCAGAGATGAATATTATGTGCAAAAGAGTTTGGGTGCTGAGCAAGTTTGCAAATACTAGGTTATGCATAGTTAGATAGATGTCTTTGCTACAAAACTTTTCAGAGCTTTTAATTAATTATTGCTCATCATGCATTTTCAAATTAAGAATAGAATTTGTAACATTTTTTCACACTTAATTTACAAATGAATATTTTTTTTTCATTGAACATATTCCAGTACCACTACTACAAATGTAGCACTTTCTCCTTCTGATATTTCTATTGGTCTGCATACAATAATTCCTATACGTTGTGTTTCATTCATGAACATTGCGTTTTATACAATATTTCATTTATAGTATGGTTAATACACTCAGTATATACTATATAGTAGTTTCAAAACCCCTTTTCCAAGAGTATTCCTAAAGGTATTGACTTAGATAAGTCAATAAGACTGTCCAACTCTTTAGCAATATGAAGCCAAGAACAAATAAAAATTATAGTCTGATCCTAGAGAAGGCATTTAGTAGGTCTGATTCAGTCCATGATCTTTTCAATCACTTACTATGCTGCTGAGAGCTGGACAGTGAAAAAAAGATGACAAAAGAAGAATTAATGTCTTTGAACTATAATGCTGGAGATGAGTACTGAATAGCTCATAGACTGCCAAAAGGGAGGGGGAAAAAGATAGAAAAACAGTTATGTATTGGAGAAAGGGCAGCCAGAATGTTCCTTGGAGACAAGAATGATGAAGCTTCATCTGACATATTTTGGATGTGTTGCTGGTGATTGTTGTTATATGCCATCAAGTCACCTGCAACACATAGTCTCACTGTCTCTGACACATCTGCCTTCATTACCCCAGTTATTGTGTTAATTAATCTCATTCATCAAGTCCAGCCCCCAGAATGATCTGTTCCACATGCAGATTGAAAAGGTATGGAGAGAGGATGGATCCCTGACACACTCCTTTCCAGATTTTGAACCATGAGCTGTTTCCTTGCTCTGTTCTGATGACTACTTCCTGGTGCAAGTATAGGTTTCACATGAACACAACTAAGTGTTCTGAAATTTCCACTCTCCTTAAGGTTAGCTACAATTTGTTGTTATCCACACAGTCAAATTCCTTTACAGTTTTTTTTAAAAAATAATCTTCAGCAAGATTTTTTTGCATGTAATATCAAACGATATTTTTTCAATATTTTCCATACTCCGTCAGGTTACCTTTTTTTAGAATGGGAACAAATATGGATCTCTTCCAGTCAATTGGCAGAGTACTTGTTGTCCACATTTCTTGACACTATCTGCTATCTGGTGAGCATGTCCAGGGAAGTATCTGTTTGATGTAATTTGTCAATTGTTATTCCATCAATTCCTGATGCCTTGTGTTTTGCCAATTCCTTCAGAGCAGCTTGAACTTTCTCCTTCATCACCATTTCCTCTTAATCATAAAATTTCATTAAATTTATTAATTTCTTGAAAATCCATTAAATTCTTCTGTCAACCAAATATTTTTATATAATGTCTTCATGTGCTCCTCTTAATTTGTTTTGTAAATGCTTCCTGAAACATTAAATATTCTGACCATAGTATCTTTAAGTATTGCAATTCAAGGCTTGAATTTGTTCTTTAGTTCCTTCCGTTTAAGAAATGCCAAGTGAGTTCAACCTTATGATTTTCTTATTCCAGCATTTTGCACATTTTACTATAATACTTCGCTTTGTCTTTCCACATTGCACTTTGAAATCTTCTGTTCAGCTCCTAAACTTCTTTAATTCTTCCCTGTGCTTTGACTTCTCTGCACTCTAGTGCAATATCCAGAGTCTCTTCTGACATCCTTGTTCTTTCCTTCCTCTCCTATCTTTGTAGTTATCTTTTACATTCTTCATGGATATTATTGATATCCTCCCACAGCTCATGTAGGTTTTGCTCATTAGTGCCCAAGGCCTCAAGCCTGCTTCTTAAATAATTTTTAAATTCAAGTTGGATAGATTCAAGGTAAAATTTTATTTCCTGTGAACTTTATTTAACTTTCCTTAGCATCAGTTATGAAATCAAGTTTGCAGAGAAAAGTCTTTTCTTAGTTCTCTGTGAGACAGAAGGTTGACTGGAGATCCTCCTGCACACAAACTGCTAGAGCTGGCAGCCCTGATCTCTGATCTTGTGCTACTCCAGAGAAAAGGAAGACATTATGCTTCAGGAGAAAATGTACATGAGAAATTGATCAAGTAGAAAATCTGGCCCCAAACCACTCAGTCACTTCATACATGAAGAAAGATAGTAGAGTTGGTGACAGGGGACTACATTAAGGTGAGATTCCTACAGGGCTGCATGTAAAGAGCATAATGTAAAGAACTTTGTTGTTGTTGTTGTTGATTGCCTTCGAGTTGAGCATGACACATAGCGAATCTATAAACAAAGGGCCTGAAGCCCCTCTACAACTATTGACATTTAGGAAAGGTGAATTTTCCAAGAAATGATTTACAGTACAGTATGTGGCTCACCAGATAGATTAAGCATTTTAACCGGCCAACTAATCAGTAACATCATAAAGAAAATCAACCACAACTTACACAGATACTTAAGAAATGGTCTAACATTATGAAGAAAAACTTGACATAATACTGAGAAAGAAGCACACAGTTTCAAACACTGTGATAATACAAATTATGCCTTCTCAAAAAAAAAAACCAAACAAACAACCCCAAACCAACATATAGTATTTCAGGTCTCATGAATACCCCAGAGTCAAGAAGGCAGACGATATATCTATGTTGATATAGCGACATTAAAACAGTGACAAATGACAGTACAAATGGTAGAAGAAACAATAGAAGCCACAAATAAAGGGATTAACCTAGAGGTAGAGAACCAGAAAAAAATATACTGATAAAGAGTAATTTGAACAGATATGGAAGAAAGTGCAAAAGATGGAAAAAAGAATGAAAGTCACTAAAAAAGCAAATTCTTCAGAGAGATGAAGCCAGAAGAAATATATTGACGAGGAGGAACTTGCACAACTATGGAAGAAAATGGGGGAAAAATAGAAGAAAGAATTGCAACTATCAATAAAAAGGTACAAGAACTTTAAAAAATCATCACAAAACAGAGAAGGCACAGCCAATAAAGTACTAGACATAACTGTATGAAAATGCAATCCAGAATATTAAGACCAAAATGGAAGAAGTGTCCAACATGCTTGAAGGACAAAAAAGCAGAACAGAAGAGATGGAGCAGAGAGTCAGTGAGCTGGAAGACAAGAACCACAATGGAAACATACTAGAAGAAAAATTAGAGATGAAACATGAAGAAAATGTTAGAATTACGTGAGATGACATAAAAGAGAATTATAAATATATTATTTGAATTCACTGAGAATATTGTGAGAAAGGTATGAGAAGAAAATTTTCCAGTTATTATGAAGAAAAAGGAAATTCACACTCTGGAAGCTCAATGGCGATCAAATTGGCTAGACCCCAAAAGGAAAACATCGAGACATATCATAGTCAAATTCTCCAAAATAAAAGATAAGGATAGAATACTAAAAGCAGCATGAGAAAAACAGAGCCATCTACAAAAAAAAAGCAATTAGATTCAGTTCTGAGTTTTCCAGCAGAAACCATGTGAGCAAGAAGACAATGGGATGACATATACAAAACACTGAAAGACAACAACTGCCAACCAAGATTTCTGTACCCAGCAAAGCTCTCCATCAAATATGAAGGACAAATCACATCCTTTGCATAAAAGAAGTAACTTAAGGAACTTGTGAAAACAAGACCAAATCTACAAGAACTTTTAAGAGAAATCCTTTACAGAGAGATACCAAAGGAGTGGTTGGACCATAGTAACAAGACACAAAATGAAGAAAGAACAAAAGGAAGGGAGGAATAGAGGGAAGGAGGGAGGAAAGGAGGGAGGGAGGGAGGAAAGAAGGAAGGAAGGAGGGAAGGAAGGAAGGAAAACGGCAATGATAAAACCTGGCCTGTCAAAAATCACACTTAGTGTGAGTGAACTAAGTACACCAATTAAGGGGAGAAGAGTAGCAGAGTGTATAAAAACCAAAATCCATCAATATGTCATCTATGAGAGACACATCTAATTAATGAAGAGAAAGATAGAATCAAAATCAAAGGATGGGAAAAAAATACATCAAGCAAATGTCACGCCCTCAAAAAAGCAGATGTGGAAATAATAATCTCTGACAAAATAAACTTCAGAATGTAAACAACCATAAAAGATAAGGAAGGGCACAATATAATGATCAAAGGCACATTAGATCAAGGAGACGTAACCTTGGTGAACATCTATGCACCAAATGATAGACCTGCTAAATATATAAATCAACTGTTAAGAGAATTAATGAAAGAAATAGACAGCACCACAATAAGGGTGGAAGGCTTTAACACACCACTTTCACCAAAGGATAGGTCAACTCAAAAGAAACTTAACAAAAATTCAAAAGATATCAATTATAGATTGAGCCAACTCAAACTTGTGGATGTATTCTGAATACTACACCCAACTAAAACTCAATACACTTTCTCCTCAAGTGCACATGCCACATTTTCCAGAATTGATTGCATATTAAGGAACAAAGAAAGCCTCGACAATTAAAAAAAAAGAAAGTATACAAAGTATCTTCTCAGATCACAATGCCATAAACTAGAAACTAAACACAAGAAGATAAAGTTTATAAAACCACCAGTATGAAAGTTAAATAACACTCCGCTAGAGCATGACTGGGTTATAGAATAAGTAAAGAATAGAATAAAACATGTTTCCTCAAAAAAATGATATTTAAAATACAACATACCAAAACCTCTGGGATGCAGCTAAGGCAATACTCAGGGTACAATGCATAGCAATAGGTAAACACACAAAAAATGAAGAAAGAAGCAAAGATAATGATCTAATTTAATACCTTCATCAAATAGGAAAAAAACCCAACAAGCTAACCTCACAGCCTCTAGAAGACACAAAATTATAAAAACAAGAGCTGAAATAAATGAGATAGAAAACAGAAAAACAATTGAAACTATAAACAAAACCAGGAGCTTGTTTTTCAATAGAGTCAATAACATTGGCAAACCATGGACAAACTAAATAAAAGAAAAAAGTAGAAGATAGTAATAATTCAATGAATTTATGCTAGAGGTAACATAGTAACAGAAACAGAGGAAATTAAATCTATAACATCAGAATATTATGGAAAGCTATACTCTCAGAAAACATGGACTTGGTGAGAAAAAAATGAAGCTGGAGATAGATTCAATTTTGCACAATCAATGATTTATTCATTAAAAATACATTTTATAAGAAGCATGAATGCAGGTTATACACATGGATTTCACCTGATGGTACGCATAGGAATCAGATTGATTACATCTGTGGAAAGAACCACTGGAGATGCTCACTATCAGTTGTGGAAACTAGGGCAGGTACTGATTGTGGAACAGACCACCAACTAATCATATCAAACTTCAAGCTGAAGCTAAGGAAAACTAAACCAAATCCACGGGAATAAAAATATGACCTTGAGTCTATCTATCCCACCTGAATTTCAAAACCATGTCAGGAAGAGGTTTGAGGATTTGAACACCAATGAGCTAAGACGAGATGAGTTGTGGGAGGATATCAAGAATGTCACCCAGGAAGAGTGCAAAAGGTAATTACAAAGGTTGAGGAGCAAGAAAAGATCAAAATGGATGTCAGAAGAGACTCTGAATATTGCACTAGAGTGCAGAGAATCCAAAGCAGAGGGAAGAATTCAAGACACTAAAGAGCTGAACAGAAGATTTCAAAAGGCAGTGTAGGAAGACATAGTATTGCAATGAAATGTCAAGGAGTTGGAGTCAGAAAATCAAAAGGGCCAAACTGCTCAACATCTCTTAAGCTCAAGGAACTGAGGAACAAATTCAAACCTTGTTGTTGTTGCTAAGTGCCATCGAGTCGCAGGTGACTCATAGCGACCTCATGAAGGAGAGTCCTTGACGCTTGGGTGCCTTTTCATCCTCTCTCCAAGTTCATAGGGTTTCCGGAGGCAAGCTATTATGGAAGTGGATGCTACTCCTCCTTCCACGCTTGTTTAATCGGGGAGCTCCACCCCACTCTCAGTCCGCATTGGGTAGCCAACCATTAACGCATTTGACACATCCGTGTCACAGTGTTCAGCCTCACAGCAACCACAAGTGACTGCAGGACGGCAACTTGTACACCAGGGCTATACGACCTAGAGGAATGTCTGAACAAAAACAATGAAAGACTGGCCTGAGGGCCGCGAACTAAAAGTCACCCACCTTTGCCTTGGTCACATCATTTTGTCTTCACTGGGCCAGCTGATCTCTCTCTCTCTCTCTCTCTCTCTCTCTCTCTCTGTTATTGTTGTTAAGTGCCGTCGAGTCGCAGGCAACTCATAGCGACCCTATGAAGGAGAGTCCTTGACGCTTGGGTGCCTTTCATCCTAGATTTAATTCAAACCTAGATTTGCAATATTTAAGCATGTTTTGAGCAGAATAATAAATGATCCAGTAAGTATTGAAAAAAGATGGAAAGAGTATACAGAGTCATTGTAACGAAAGGAATTGACAGACACAGAACAATTTCATGAAACAAGATATAAGTAAGAGCCTATGGTGATGAAGGAAGAAGTTCAAGCTGCTTTGAAAGAATTGGCAAAAACTAATTCTCCAGAAATTGATGGTATACCAATTGATGTATTTCAACTAACAGATGCTGCCCTAGATGTGCTTACCAAGTTATGTCAAAAAAATCTGAGGACAACCACTTAGTCAACTGAATGGAAGAGATCTGTATTTGTTCCTATTCCAAAGAAAGGAGATCCAAAAGAGTGTGTAAATTATCAAACAATATCATTACTATCACATGCAAGCAAGATTCTGCTGAAGGTTATAAAAAATAAGACTGCAACAGCACATCAACAGAGAACTGCCAGAAATGCAGGCTGAGTTTAGAAGGGATCATGGTACTAGGGATATCATAGCTAATGTTAGATGGATATTGGCTGAAAGCAGGGAGTACCAGAGGAATGTCTATCTGTGTTTCATTGATTATGCAAAGGCATTTGACTGTGTGTATCACAACAATCTGTGGCTAACCCCAAGGGGAATGGGAATTTCAGAACACTTGATCATACTAATACAAAACCTATACACGGACCAGGAGACAGTGGTCAGAACAGAGCAAGGAAACACTGCCTGGTTCAAAATTGAAAAGGAGTATGCCAGGGATGTGTCATATCCCCATACCTTTTCAATCTATATGCAGAACAGAGTATCTGGGAGGCTGGGCAGTATGAAGAGAAATGAGACATCAGGGTTGGAGGAATATTCATCAACAATCTGTGTTATGCAGACAACACAACCCTGCTTGCTGAAACTGAGGAGGACCTGAAGCACTTGCTGCAGAAAGTCAAGGACTGTAGTCTTCAGTATGGATTGAGGTTCAATATCAAGAAAACAAAGATTGTCACCACTGGGCCAATTGGCAGCATCATGATGGATGGTGAAGAGACTGAGACTGTTAACAGCTTTCGTTTACTTGGCTCCACAGTCAACACTCTTGTCACCAGCAGCCAGGAAATCAAGACATATTGAGATGGGAAAGTCTGCTGTTAGAGACCACTCCAAGGTACTGAAAAGTAATGATGTCACTCTGGAGACTAAGATACAGTCCATGGTCTTTGCGATAACTTGCTATGTGTCAAAGAGCTGGACAATGACTAGAAATGATAGGAGAATTGATGCCTTTGAGCTGTGGTGCTGGAAAAGAGTATTGACTATACCATTGATTGCTAACAAAACTCACAAGTTCATCCTAGAGAGGGTTAAACCACACTGCTCCTTGGAGGCAAGGATTCTGAAGCTTCATCTGACAGACTTTGGACAAGTTCTAAGGAGGGACCAATCTTTAGAGAGGGACGTCATGCTTGAGATGGTGGATGAACTGCACGGGAGAGGAAGAACCTCTATGAGGTGGATTGATCCAGTGACTGGGGTAGTCGAGGTAGGTGTGTAAGAGACAGTGAGATTGACACAGGATAAAGCAGGGTTTAGGGCTGTTTTACTTAGGGTCCCCATGAGTTGCAGGTGACTTGATGGCACATAACAACAACAAAATATTGTAATAAATTTGAAAACTTAGAGGAAATGGAAAAATTCCTTTAAATTTATTCTCTAACCAGATTGACATGATCAGATATAGAACACTTGGACAGACCCATCACAAAAGAAAACACTGAGCAGGTCATATTATGACTCCCCCAGTCATAAAAAAAAAGTCCTGGAACAGATGGCTTTACAGTTGGATTCTACCACACATTTAGAGAAGATCTATGACTCATTCTAATTAAATTATTTTTTTAAATAGGGGGAAAATAGGAAAACTCCCAGAAACATTCTAAGAAGCCAGCATAATCAAGTCTAATACCAAAACCAGGCAAAGATATTGCCAAGAAAAAACTACAGATCATTATCTCTCATGGGCACATAAACAACAATACTTAACAAAAGTCTAGCAAATAGGATCCAAAAGCACATCAAAGAGTGCTGAGTGAACTCAGTCCCACAAAGATAAATTTTGTATAAAACCATTATTGTAGAATGAGTATAAGGATTCAGGGTGGGGGGAAGGTGGAAGTAGAGGGATGAGGATGTCAGGGTGGGAGAAGCAATCATGAGTTGTACAATTTGATGGGGGTGGTGATGTAAATTGAAAGAATCTGTACTGGAAAACAATGTATTGGATTTTGTAAATAAAATATAATAGTAGTAGTAGTAGTAGTAGTAGTAGTAATATAGTTCATCATAACCAAGTGGGATTCATAAGAGGCATGCAAGGATGGTTCAACATAAGTAAAACAATCAATGTAATCCACCATAATAACAAAGCAAAAACCAACAATCTTGGAAATATATACAGAAAAGGCATTTGACAAAATCCAACACCCATTCCTGATTAAGACACTCAGCAAAATTGAAATAGAAGGATATTTTCTGAAAATAGTGAAAAGTATATATGTAGAACCAAGACCCAATATCATTCTCTATGGAGGAAGATTAAAAATATTTTCTTTTAGAACTGGGACCAGAGAAGAATGCCCACTATCACCACTTCTATTCACTATTTTATTTTAAAATACTTACTAGGGCAATAGCACAAGAGCAGTAAATAAAAGGCATTAACATTGGCAAAGAAATGGTTAAACTGCTGCTATAAGACATAAACTTGGTCAACCTTTACACTCTAAATGATAGACCTACAAAATACATAAAACAACTTTTAACAGAATTGAAGAAAGAAATAGCACTGCAGTAGTGGTAGGAGACTTCAACACAACATTATAATCAAAGGATAGGTCAACTCAAAAGAAACTTAACAAAGATACAGAAAATCTAAACTATATAATCAGCCAATCCGAACTTGTGGATATATTCAGGATACTGCACTTAACTGAAACTCAATTTACTTTCTTCTCAAGTGTGCATGGTACATTCTCCAGAATTGATCATATATTAGGACATAAAGTAAGCCCCAAGAAATTAAAAAACATTGAAATTATACAAAGTTTCTTCTCAGACCACAATGTCATAAAACTAGACATTAACCACAGGAGGCTAAAGCTTACAAAACCACTTGTGTGGAAACTGAATAACTCTCTTCTAGAATACGACTAGACTATAAAAGAAATAAAGAAGGAATTTTTTTAAAGTATATTGACACAAAAGAAAATGAAAATACAACATACCAAAATCTCTGGGATACAGCTAAGGCAGTCTTCAGGGGCAAGTTCAGAGCAATAGGCATACATAAAAAAGGAGGAAAAAAGAAAATCAATGAGTCAACTGAATACCTTCATAAAATAGAAAAAGAACAACAATCTAATACTACAGCTTCTAGAAGAAAGGAAATTATAAGGACAAGAGCTGAAATCAGTAAGACAGAAAATAGAAAAACAGATCTTGCCTGGAGCCCTAGACTGTGGCACTGCTGCCTGCCCTTGACTGGAGACCCACACCACACCGTGCTGGCTGGACTCCTGAACTCACCACCTGAAGCAGTCTAGATGCTCCCACTCATCATCTGGAAGCCCAGAACTGTTCCTTCACCTGTAAGTCCCAGTCCTGCCTCCTGGAAGTTCCACCTCTGCCACTTGGAAGTCCTGCCCCTGACACCTGGAAGTCCACTCTCTGCCACTTGGAAGCCCTGTCCCTGCTGTCTGGAGGACCTGGCCCCACAGCCTGAACACCCCAGCTCCAATGCCTGGAGGATGACCAGCTGAATCTAAGGATGTGTTTTATTGAGCCAGTATGCTGCAAAAGACCTCTTTAATGAGTTAAAAAGCAAAGATGTTACTTTGAGGATTAAAGTACATCTGATCCAAGAAGCTTTATTCTTAAGCATCTCATATGTATGTAAAAATTGAACAATGAGTAATAAAGATGGCAAATGATATTATGTCTTTAAATTATGGTGTTGCGAAGAATATTTTTTGGAAGACGTGCAGGTAACATGCAACATTCTATTCAGAATAGACTATGTCTTAGGTCAAAAAGCAAGCCTCAACACATTAAAAAACAACAAAGTCTCTTTTCAGATCCCAATGCTATAAAATCAGCAAAAGAAAGAACAAGGAGAAAGGTACATATTTGGAAAATAAATAACACTAATACAGTAATAGAAGAAATGAAACGTTTTTAATTTCTTGGGAAAAAATGAGAATGAAAACGCAACATACCAAAATTTTGGGGAGATAGCAAAGGCAGTATTCATAGTCCAATTTACAGAAATAAGCACACACCAAAACAGGAGAAAGAATCCGAATCACCACATTATCACAACATCTCTTTAAGATGGTGCTGGCAAAACTGGGTTCCTATTTGCAGAAAATGACAAGATCCATACTTCACATCAAATTAATAGCCTAACACAAGATCGGACAAAGACCTCTGTTTAAAATCTTAAAGTATAAAGATCATTGCAGAAAAAAAAACATAATGGGCACACTTAAAGCCCTAATCTATGGTATCAAAACGACAAATAGACTATCCTTTTCTCTTCTTTTTTTAATTAATATTTTTTAAAATTTATTATATTGTTTTTTGTGAGTGTACCATCAAATCAGATCTGACTGGTACAGGAGGAGACTGCTCCTCCTTCTCCAGCAAAGCATCTGGTGGATTCGAACAGAGTACCTCTGGGATTTCAGTGCAGCTTCTTGCCACTAGGCCACCAGAGCTTGACAAATGGACTATCAAATATAACAAAGAATACACAATCAGGAGAAGATACACTACATGAAAGTGGTATACTAAAAATAATATATATATATATATATTTCTCAAAAAGATAAAGTATGTTGTTGTTATGTGCCTTTGAGTTGCTTGCAACCCATAGCAATCCTATTAATAGCCTTGAAACCAGCTCTATCCTGTGCCAATCTTACTGTCTCTGACACACCTACACTCATTACACCAGTCACTAAATCCATGCATCTCGTTCAGGGTTCTCTTCTCTTGTGCTGTCTCTCCACACTTTCAAGCATGATGTCCCTCTCCCAGGAATGGTCCCTCCTTGTAACATGCCCAAAGTATGTCAGGCCTACACGGCATATACAGTAAGTAACAAGGCACCTGCCTTAAAACAATTTTTAGTGTGTCCTGGACTGGTCTCTTGACTGGAGCATTAAACTACAGCACCACTGCCTGGTGCCCCACCCCCAACCAGAAGTCTTTTGGCTCTGCTGCTTAGACCCCTGAATCTTCTAACTGAAAAACATTACCCTGCTGCCTGGATGCTCCTACTCGCCATCTGGAAGGCTGGCGCTGGCCCTTTGCCTGTAAGTCTGCCTCCAACTGCTTGGATGCTCCATCTGCTGCCTGGAAGTCCTGGTCCTGCCACAGGAAGTCCTACCTCCACTGCCTATAAGTCCCACCCCTGCTGCCTGGAGAACCTGATCCCACCATCTGGAGGACCTAGAGCCACAACCTGAATGTCCCAGCCCCAACACCTAGAAAAATGACCTGCTCCTACCACTCTGAACTGCGCAAGAGACATCAGAGGTGAACTCATTTAATTTCCTCTTCCTTCCATAAGCGTGAGCTGCATTTAGGTCAGAGCAGCTTGGACTGGCCTAGCAGCAGCAGTTGCCTGACACAGGAGGCTGCTAATTCACAGGTTTTATTTCTCCTCAACTTAAGCAAGTTTTCCCTTGAGTCAAAAGTTCATAGAGAACCCTCACTCTCCTCTGGAATAGTGACATCATGCTAAAAGCCTGCTATCATCTCAGCTATGAAAAACTCTACCACAGCAATGTCAAGTAGGAAGCAGGCTACTTCAAATCCTACACAAACCCAAAACAAGACGTCACCCCCAACCTTGACACAGTGTCAATGAATTTCCTAAAGTTAGAAAGTCTGATGAAACTTTATGACACAAAATTTAAAAGAACAATGATTGTATATTTTCAATGGGTGAAAGACAAACATGAAGACTTATAGAAATCTGCAAGCAAAAACCAAGAGAAGCATAAAAGAATAAAAAAAAAACACCAAAAACCACAACCAATCCAAAACAATGTAGATGAAACAAATGAGGCATTAGAAGCTCTGGAAAAATAAGAAACCACAATTCAAAATATCAGGACCAATGTTTCAGATGCTGTCAACATGTTGGAAGGACATATGAACAGAGTTGAAGAGGTGGAACAGAGAACCAGTGAAATAGAAGATAGAATTGTCACCACTAACATGCCAGGGGCTGGGGGGAACAGAATCAAAAAGGAAGGAAAAAGAAGAAAGCCTATGAATAATGTGGGATACTATCAAGAGGAATAATTGTAAACTCAGAATAGAAAGAAGTAAGTAAAGACACTGAGAAAGTTGTGAAGAATTACTAGAGGGAAACTTCCCAGGCATAATGAAGAATGAAATATATATATATTCAAGAAGCTGAGTGAAATCCATATAGAATAGAGCTCAAAAGGAAAAACACTGGGGCATATAATAGTTAAATTTGCCAGAACCAAAGACAAGGGGAGAATTCTGAAAGCAGCTAGGGAAAAATAAAAAATAATCTATAAGGGAGAGCAAATAAGATTAATTGCCAAGTTTTCGGCAGAAATCATGTGAGCAAGAATACAGTGAAATGACATATATCAAACACTCAAAGAATACAATTGTCAACCAAGAATACTATAACCAGCAAAACTGTCCATCAAATATGAACGAAAGATCAAGATATTCTCAGAAAAGCAGAAGCAAGAGAGTTTTTAAAAACAAGACCAGCATTACAGGAGGCACTGAGAGATTACCTTTTTATAGAGGTCCCACAGAAAGCAGAATGGACCTAAGTAACTAGCAGCAACATCAAAAAGAACTCAATAAAATGACAGCAATAAAGCCTTGCCTCTCAATAATGACACTGAATGCACTACTGAAGAGGAAAAGAATAGCAGATTGTATAAAACCCAAAATCCATCAATATGCTATCTATGAGAGACACACCTAAAGAGTGAAGATAAAGTAAGACTTAAAATAAAAGGGTGGAGAAAAAAATACCTCATAATTTGCAAAGAGAAGAAAGCAGGAGTAGCAATACTAATCTCTGATAAAATAGTTTTCAATGCACAAACCATAACAGAGGACAAGAAAGGTCCCTATGTAATACTTAAAGGGTCAACAGAACAAGAGGGCATAACAATAATAAATATCTATGCGTTAAATGATAGAGCTGCAAAATTAAAAATAAAAACAACCAACAACAAACAACAGACAAAACAAACACCAAAAACCCAATACTGAAAAAGGAAATAGAGAACACCACTGTAGTAGCTGGAGACTTTAATGCACTACTCTCAAGAAAAGATAGAAGTATCAGAAAGAAACTCAACAAAAATGCTAAAGAATTAAACCATATAATAAACCAACTTAATTATATATCTTTATCTCTATCTCTATCTCTATATCTATCATCTATATCTATATATCTCTATTTCTATCTCTCTATATCTATAGTCTCTCTCTCTCTCTCTCGTAATGTACCAGAAAAAAAAGTGCATTATACATTCTTCTCCAATGTTCATGGAACGTTCTTGAGAATAGATCACATTTTAGGTCACAAGGCAAGCATCAATAAATTTAAAAAAGAAGAAATAATACAAAACATCTCGTCAGACCACAATATGAAAAAATTAGAAATTAATGACAAGAAATAAAGGAGAAAAAAACATACATTTGGAAGCTGAACAACACCTTGCATGAACATAAGTGGGTAATAGAAGAAATAAAAAATGACATTAAACAGTTTCTTGTAACAAATTACAGTGAAAATACAACTGAACAAAACCTCTGTGAAACAGCCAAAGCAGTAATCAGAGGTCAATATATGGCAAAAGCAAATGAATGAAAAGGCAAGAAAAAAAATTATAATTGACTCTCTAACCCAACATCTCCAGCAAATTGAAAAAGAACATCAAGAAAACACAAAACTCTCTTAAAAAACCCTGAAATTATAAAAATTCAGGCAGAAATAAATTAAATAGAAAACAGCAAAAGGATTGAAATAGTCAACAAAACCAGGATTTAGTTCTTTGAAAAGGTCAATAAAATTGACCAACCATTGCAAAACTAACAAAGAAAAAGAAAGAAAAGACACGAATAATGCAAATTAGAGGTGAAAACAACAATGTCACAACACAACCAACTAAACTAAAAGGGAGTCTTGAAACAAATGACAATGAAAACACAACTTATGAAAACCTCTGGGAAACAACCAAAGTAGTCATCAGAGGTCAATTTATAGCAATAAGTAAACACATGAAAAGGGGGAAAAATGACAACTGACTCTCTCAACCAACATCATGAACATAAGAAACATGGAAAAAGAGCAGTAAGAAAGCACAGCACCCTTAAAAAATACCCCAGAAATTATAAAACTTAGGAGTTGGTTCTTTTAAAAAGGCAATAAAATCTAAAATTCAAATATATAGATGATAGATGATAGATAGATAGATAGATAGATAGATAGATAGATAGATAGATAGATAGATAGATAGCAAAACTAGCAAAGGACAAGAAAGACACAATCCAAATAAGATATGAAAGGGGCAATGTCACAACAGACCCAACCAAACTAAAAACAAATCCTATGAAAAACTCTACTCAAACAAATATGAAAACCTAGAGGAAATGGACAAATACCTAGAAACTCACAACCTGCTTAAACTGAAACAGACTGAAATAGAATATGTGAACACATCCATTCCAAAAAAAAGAAAATTGAAAATCTAATAAATCAACTTCCAACCAAATCAACCCTAGGCCAGATGCTTTTACAAGTGAATTTTATAAAACATTCCGATAATTGTAATCCATTATACATAATTTCAGAAAATAGAAGACATAATTCTCCCAGACTCATTCAATGAAGCAAACATATCCTTGATAACAAAGTCAGGTAATGACACCACTAAGATAGAAAACTATAGCACAATGTCTCTCATGAACATAGATGCAAAATTCTGAATAAAATATTGGCCAATAAAATCCAACAATACATAAAAAATATAATTCACCATTACCAAATGGAACAAATGGGATTCAGAATGAGTATGCAAGGATGGTTCTACATAATAAAAACAATCAGTGTAATTCATCACATTAAAAAAGCAAAGGACAAGAATGACATCATCCTCTCAATTGATGCAGGAAAAGCCTTTGACAAAATCCAACACGCTTTCCTGATTAAAACACTCAACAAAATAGGATTAGAGGGGAATTTCTTCAAAACAGTAAAAGAAGCATATACACAACCCAGAGAGCCAACACTGTTCTCAACGGAAAGAGATTAAAGGCATTCCCCTTGAGAACAGGAACTAGGCAAAAATGCCCACTGTCACCTCTTCTATTCAATATTATATTGGAAGTTTTAGTGATAGCATAAGACAAACAAGAGAAGGAAATAAGAGGTACCCAAACTGGCAAAAGGGAAGTAAAATTTTCTCTATATGCAGACGATATGGTAGTATAGTCAGAAAACCCTAAAGACTCAGCAAGAAAACTACTAGATATACTTGACCAATTCAGCAAAGTGGCAGGATACAAAATCAACATACCAAAAAAAAAAATCTATTGGATTTCTCTACAGTGACAAAGACGATAGAGAACTGGAGCTAAGAAAAACAATACCCATCAAAATAGCTAATCACAAGATTAAATACTTGGGAATAAATTTAACTAGAAACACAAAGGATGCACTCAAAGAAAATTACAAAGTGTAACTAAAAGAAAAAAAGAGACCTGGAGAAATGGAAGATAATGCCTTGCTGTTGGATAGGAAGACCCAATATTTTGAAAATGACAATTCTATGAAAGGCAATACACAAATTCAATACAACCCCAATACAAATATCAATTCCATTCTTCAATAAGATCAAAAGGAAATTTCCAATTTCATCTGGAATGGAAAGAGACTCCAAATAAGCAAAGCATTCCTTAAAAAGTGAAACGAGGTAGGAGGCATTTCACTTCTTAATTTCAAATCCTACTACACTGTCGTGAGGGTAAAGATATCATGGTACTGGTACAATGACAGACACATAGATCAATGGAATAGAATTGAGAGCTCAGAAATCAGCTCATCTATCTATGGTCAACTTTCTTTTGACAAGGAGAGGAAATCCGTTAAGTGGTGAAACGACAGCCTTTTTTAACAAATGGTGTTTTCAGAATTGAAAAACTATATGCAGAAAACTCAAGCAAAAGCCACACTTAACACCGTACAAAAGAAAAAAAAAACAAGCACCAAAACTCAAAGTGCATTAAAGACTGAGGACTAAAACCAAGGACTATAAAGTTCATCAGAGAAAATTTTGGACAAACTCTAGAATTCCTAATCCACACCTTCAATTGTCTTCCAAAAATCCTGAAAAATTTACAACCAGGAGAGGATAAAATAGATGACTGGGACCTTCTAAGAATCAAATCCCCGTGCACATCCAAAAATTTCTCCAACAAGGTAAAAAGGAAAGCCACAGACTGGGGAAATATTTGGTAATGATGTGTCTGATAAGGTACTTATATCTAGAATCTATAGAATGCTTTAGCACCACAACAAGATAAAGGTAATCAACCTAATCACAAAATAAACAGAGGATGTGAAAAGATACTTCATCAAAGAAGACATTCAGATGATGAACAAACACATGAAGAAATGTTCAAAATCCCTAGCCCTAATACTGATGCAAATCAAAACAATTATGAGATATGATCTCACTCCAATAAGAATAGCAAAATTCAACAGATAAGCAAACCACAAATGCTTGTGAGGTTGTGGAAAACTGGAACCCTTATTCACAGTTGGTGGGAGTGTAAAATGGTGCAACCATTCTGGAAGGCAGTATGGCACTTTCTCAAAATGTTTACCCATCAATTCCACTTCTGGGAATTACCATAAAGAGATCAGAACTCCGACACAAGCAAATGTATGCACACCCATGTTTATGGCTGCATTGTTCACAATAGCAAAGAAATGGAAACCACCCAAGTGCCCATCAACAAATGAGTACATAGAGAAGCTGTGGTATATTAATACAATGGAATTCTATAAAACACTGAAAAACAAGGAACTCATGAAATATTATACAAAATGGGTGACCGTGGAGGACATTTTGCAGACCGCAATATCTCAGGCAGAAAAGGACATATACTATGTAATGCCACTCTTATAAAACAGGACTGACATGAGGTTGGGGAAAAATTAAGAAAAGAGGGGATAAATAATGAACACTGCATTGAAACAAATGAAAAATAGAATTACTTAAAAGAATATATGATTAGGTATTATTTAAATGACAACAGTCCAGAATAAGAGAAGAGGTACATAGTAAAGTGAACTGAGGGGGGAGGGGATTGTACAACAATGAAATAATTTTTTTCAAAGACAAAAGCTAATTGGGGGAGAGGGGGGCAGAGAGGAAAATGTGCAACAATTAATGAATGGACATTCAAGTTCTTTATTAACTTTCATTAAAATATCAATAAAAAAGAATATAGAAAAATAACTGAAATCATCAACAGGTTCTGAAGCTAGTTTTTCAAAAAGATTAATAAAATTGGCAAACATGACAAGGGGGGGAAGAAGATACAGGTAACTCTTAATTAAGAAATGATAGAGATAGCATCACAAAATAGCCAGATGAAATTAAATCAATAATATGAAAATACTATGAAAAGTTGTGCTCTTGATGAATTAAAAAAAGAAACCAACAACAACAACAGCAACAAAAAACCAACCCAAACAACCTAGAGGAAATGGACAAATTGCTTGAAATCCATACCCTAACTACTGTTCCCTACATTTTCAGATATAGAACACTTGAACAGACCCATCATGAAAGAAGAAACTGAATAGGCCATAATAGGTCTTCCCCATAATTATGGTCCTGGAGCAGATGGCTTCAAAGCTGAATTCTATCAAACTTTCAGAAAAGATCTATCACTAATTCTACTTAAAGTATTAAAAAAATAGAAAAAGAATTCAATTCAGCAAATTGTCAAGATACAAGATCACCATACAAAAATCAATTGGATTTCTTTACAGCAACAAAGATAATACAGAACTAGAGCTAAGAAAAACAATACCCTTCATAATAGCTAATCATAAGATTAAATGCTTTGGGAGTAAATCTAACCAGAATCACAAAGGAGCTATTCAAAGAAAATTACAAAACATTACTGTTGTTGTTTGCTGTTGTTATGTGCCATCCAGTCGCTTGTGACTCATAGCGATCCTAAGTACAAGAACAAAGGACATTCTATCCTATGCCAACGTTGCCATCGCAAACACGCTCATTCCCATCATTCCAATCACAGAATCGATCCATCTCATTGAGGGTTTTTCTCTACTGCGCCGTCCCTCCACTCTCTCACACATGATGTCTCTTTCCAAAGACCAAGTCCCTCCTTGCAACATGCCTAAAGTATGTCAGATGAAGCTTCAGAATCCTTGACTCCAAGGAGTCCTCTCCAGGACAAACCTGTTTGTTCTCCTAGCAGTCCATGGTATATTCAACACTCTTCTCCAGCACCACAGCTCAAAGGCATCCATTCTCTTTCTATCAACCCTATTCACTGTCCAACTCTTAGATGCATAGCATGTAATTGCGAAGTCTATAGCCTGGAGCAGGCACACCTTAGTCTCCAACCAGAAGTCGTTGCTCTTTAGTATTCTTGAGAGGTCCCTCACAGTTGATTTTCCCAATGCAATTCTCCTCTTGATTTCCTGGCTGCTGGTACCAAGAGTGTTGACTGTGGAACCAAGTAAACTAGAACTGTAACTATCTCAATCTCTTCACCCTCCATCATAATGCTGCCAGTTGACCCAGTGTTGAGAATCTGTTTTCTTGATGATAAGCTTCAATCCATATTGAAGACTGCAGTCCTTGACCTTCTGCAGCAAGCGATTCAGGTCCTCTCAGTTTCAGCAAGCAGGGTTGTGTCATCTGCATAACACAGGTTGTTGATGACTTTTCCACCAATCCTGATGCCACTTTCATCCTCGTACAGCCCAGCGACTCAGATGATCTGCATACAGATTAAAAAGGTATGGAAACAAAATACATCCCTGACAGACCCCCTTGTTGATTTTAAACCATGTAGTGTCTCCTTGCTCTGTTCTGACAACTGCCTCTTGGTCCAAGTATAGTTTTCACATTAGCACAATCAAATGTTCTGGGATTCCCATTCTTCTCAGAGGCAGCCACAGCTTGTTGTGATCCACACAGTCAAAAGCCTTTGCATAGTCAATAAAGCACAGATAGACATTCTTCTGGTATTCTCAGCTTTCTGCCAAGATCCATCTAACATTAGTTATAACATCCCTAGTACCACGACTTCTTCTAAATATAGCCTGCACACCTGGTAGTTCTCTGTTGACGTATTGCTCAAAATGTTTTTGGATAATTTTCAGCAGAATCTTGCTTGCATGTGATATTAATGATATTGTTCGATAGTTTCCACACTTTGCTGAGTTGGCCACGTGGCTGTCCTCCAGATTTCTTGGCACAACTTAGTAACCACATCAAAGGCAGCATCTGTTTGTTGAAATAAATCAGTTGGTATGCTGTCAACTCCTGGAGCCTTGTTTTTTTTTTGTCCATTCCTTCAGAGCAATTTGAACTTCCTCCTTCATCACCATAGGTTCTTGCTCATACGTTATTTCATGAAATTCTTCTGTGTCAGCCAATTCCTTCTGATACAGTGACTCTGTGCACTCCTTCTATCTTCTTTTGATACTTCCTGGATCATTTAACATTCTACCCAAAGTATCCTTAAGTGTTGCCACTGGTGGCTTGAATTTGTTTTTCAACTCCTTCAGCTTAAGAAACGAGTTCGGCCCTTTTGATTTCCTGACTCCAGCTCTCTGCACATTTCATTATAGTATCTTGCTTTGTCTTTCTGAGCTGCCTTTTGAAATTTTCCGTTCAGCTGTTTGATTTTTTGGTTTCTTCCTTTAGCTTTGGCTTCTCAGCATTCTAATGCAACACTCAGAGTCTCATCAGACATCCATCTTGATCTTTCTCTTCTTCAGCCTTTGTAATGATCTTTTACATTCTTCATGGATGATTTTCTTGATATCCTCCAGAGCTCATTTAGTCTACATTTATTGGTGCTCAAGGCCTCAAACCTGTTCCTGAAATGGTTTTTAAATTCGAGTGGGACAGACTTAAGTCATATTTTGGTTCCCGTGGATTTAATTTCATTTTCCTCAACTTCAGCTTAAACTTGCATATGAGTAGTTTTTGGTTTGTCCCACAATCAGCACCCGACCTGGTTTTCACTGCTGATATTGAGCGTCTCCAGTGAGTCTTTCCACAAATGTAATCAATTTGACTCCTATGCATACCATCAGATGAAATCCATGTGTATAGCCTGTGTTTATGTTTCTTATAAAACTTATTTACAATGAATAAATCATTGAATGTGCAGAACTCTATCATTCTATCTCCAGCCTCATTTCTCTCACCGAGCCCGTGTTTTCTAGCCACTGATCCTTCTTCCCTGTTCCCAACTTTTGCATTCCAGTCACCCATTATTATCAATGCAACTTGATTACATGTTTGATCAATTTCTGACTGCAAAAGTTGGTAGAAATCTTCCATTTCCTCCTCTTTGGCTCTAGTTATTTGTGCATATATTTGAATGATAATGGTATTCACTGGACTTCCTTGTATGTGTATGGATATATCCTGTTGCTCACCACATTGTATTTCAGGATGGATCTAGATATGATTTTTTAAATTATGACAGACACATAGATCAATGGAATAGATTGAGAATTCCAAAATCAATCCATCTACCTATGGTCAACAGATTTTTGACAAGGAGGTGAAATACATTAAGTGGAGAAATTACAGCCTTTCTAACAAATGGTGCTGGCAAAATTGGAAAACTATCTGTAGAAAAACTCAAGCAAGATCCACACCTCACTACATATACAATAAACATCTCAAAATGGATCATGGACCTAGGACTAAAACCAAGGACTTCATTAAAGAAAAGCTTGGAAGAACCCTAGAAGTCCTAATCCACAACATAAACAGTCTTCCAAGCATCATGGAAAATCTACAACCAGGAGAGGATAAAACTGATGAATGACACCTTCTAAGAATGAAATCCCTATATACATCCAAAAACTTCTCCAATAGGATAAAAAGAAACGCCACAGACTGGGAAAAAATATTTGGTAATGACATGTCAGATAAGGGACTTAGATCTAGAATTCCTAAAATACTCGAGCACCACAACAAGATAAAGGTAAATAACCCAATTGAAAAATGGGCACAGGATATAAATAGACATTTCACCAAAGAAGACATTGAGATGATGAACAAACACATAAAGAAATGTTCAAAATCCCTAGTTCTAAGAGAGATGCAAATAAAAACAACTATGAGATATCCTCTCACCCCAGTAAGAGTAGGAAAATTTAACAGTGCAGCAAACATCAAATGGTGGTGAGGTTGTGGAGAAACTGGAACCCTTATTAACTGTTGGTGGGAGTGTCAAGTGTTGCAACCACTATTGAAGGCTATATGGTGCTTTCTCAAAAAGTTTCAAATAGAAATGCCATTTGACCCAACAATTCTACTACTGAGAATATACCCTAAAGAAACTATAACTGCTACCCAAACAGATATATGCACACCTATGTTTACTTTTGCTTTGTTCATAATAGTAAAGAGTTGGAAACAACCTACGTGCCCATGAACAAACAAATGGATATACCAGCTCTGGTATATTCACACAATGGAATATTATGCTGCGTTGAAAAACAAAGAACTCATGAAATACTATACGAAATGGATGACCCTGGAGGACATTATGCTGAATGAACTCTCAGTCACAAAAGGACAAATGTTGTGTAGTGCCAATGCTGTAAAACAGAACTGATAACAGGGTTGAGGGGAGACTGAGAAAGAGGTAATAAGTATACTGCATTGAAACTGATAAGGGAGAGAACTATTTAAAAGCGATATAAGATTAGGTATTATTATCATCACAGGAGTGCAGAGAGAAGGCTGCATAGTGGAGTGGACTTGAGGGAGAGGGATTGTATAACAATGAAACAATTTTACTTTTCAAAGAGAAGAGTGAATTGGGAGGAGGGGTCGCAGGGAGAAATGCAACATTGAATGAATGGAAATTCAGTCTCTGTAAATGTTCTTTAAAATTAATAATAAAAAGGAAAAATATTGCATTATCCCTAAAAATTTTTTAAAAAATTAGAAAATGAAGAAACACTCTCAGAGTCCCCCTATGAAGCAAGCATAACTCTAATATCAAAACTTGGCAAAAATATTACCGAGAAAGGAAAGTACAGACCAGCATTTCTCATGAATATAGATGCAAAAGTCCTTAACAACATTTTAAACAATAGAATTCACAATCACATAAAAATAATTCATCGGGACCAAGTGGGATTCATAACAATTATGCAAGGATGGTTCATCATAAGAAAAACAAACAACATAATTTACCACATTAACAAAGTAGATAACAAAAACCATATGATCTTAACAACTGATGTAGAAAACACATTTGTCAAAATCCAACATGACTTCCTGATAAAGACACTCAGCAAAATTGAAATAGAAGGGAATTTCCTCAGCATAGTGAAAAATATATCTACGCAAACCAACAGCCAATATCATTCTAAATGGTGAAAGACTAAAAGCATTTTCTTTGAGAATAGAGACCAAACAAGGATGCCTACTGTCACCACTTTTATTCAGTATTGTATTGGAAGTGCTTGCTAGGGCAATACAACAAGAGAAAGAAATAAAAGACACCCAGATCAGCAAAGAGATGGTAAAATTAGTGGTTTATGCAGATAATAGAATAATGTACCCATAAAACCCCCAAAATTCAACAAGAAACTGTTAGAGCTAGTAGACAAGTTTAGTAGAAGGGCAGGATATAAGATCAATATCCAAAAAATCATTGGGATTCCTCAGCCTTATATTTTTCTTTTTGAAAAATGTAGTTTTATTTAATGTACATGTTTGAACATGCATTGTATTAATTGGAATAATTGTTTTTTGTAGTTTAATATGTTTTGATAGTTTAAAAGTATTCTTCAAACTGTTATTCTCATTGAAGGGTATACTTTCAGCATTCACCCACATTATTATGTATATTACTTTTATAAGAGAAATTTTAATGATTGCCGAATTTCAGAATAATGTTTTTCTTAACAAAATTTTAGAATTGAAAAAATATCTAAAATTTAAAAAAGAAAGATAATTCAGAAAATGAAACCAAGAAAGCAATACCATTTATAATAGCCAACTACACTTTTAAATACTTAGGAGTAACTAAAGACACCAATTGGACCAATTAGACCAATTAGCAGCATCAGGATGGATGGTGAAGAGATTAAGATTGTTCACAGCTTTAGTTTGCTTGGCTCCACAGTCAACATTCTTGGCACCAGCAGCTAGGAAATTAAAAGACATATTGCTATGGGAAAGTCTGCTGTTATGGACCTCTCCAAAGTACTGAAGAACAATGGTGTCTCTTTGGAGACTAAGGTGTGTCTGATACAGGCCATGATCTTTGCAATCACTTGTTATGCATCAGAGAGTAATGACTAGGGAGGATAGAAGGAGAATTGATGCCTTTGAGCTGTGGTGATGGAGAAGAGTATTGAGGGTACCACGGACTGCTAGGGAAACAAACAGATTTAACCTGGAGAGGGTTAAACCGGGCTGCTCCTTGGAGGCAAGGTCCCGGCGGCGGCGGCGGTGGAGCCAGCGGCGCCTCCCTTTTCTGGCCTTAGAGCACCCAATCCCGGCTGTCAGCCAGCGCTCTCCACCACCATGACGGAACAGACCATCTCATTCGTCAAGGACTTCCTGGCGGGGGGCGTGGCCGCCGCCATCTGGAAGAGGGCCTTGGCCCTAATCGAGCGGGTCAAGCTGCTTTTGCAGGTTCAGCACTCCAGTAAGCAGATCGCGGCGGACAAGCAGTACAAGGGCATCGTGGACTGCATTGTGCGCATTCCCCGGGAGCAGGGCATGCTGTCTTTCTGGAAGGGCAACCTGGCCAACGTAATCCTCTACTTCCCCACCTAGGCCCTCAACTTTGCCTTCAAGGACAAGTACAAGCAGGTGTTCCTGGGCGGGGTGGACAAGCACACCCAGTTCTGGCGCTACTTCGCTGGCAACCTGGCCTCGGGCGGCGCAGCCGGGGCCACCTCGCTCTGCTTCGTCTACCCGCTGGACTTCGCCCGCACCCGGCTGGCCACCGACGGGGACTGCGTCTGACATACTTTGGTCATGTTGTAAGGAGGGACTGGTCCTTGGGAGGGACACCATGCTTGAGAGGGTGGAGGTCAGGCACAGGAGGGGAAGGCCCTCTATGAAGTGGATTGATTCAGTGACTGGGGTAATTGGGATGGGTGTGTCGGAGACAATGAGATTGGCACATAACAGAGCAGAGTTTAGGGCTGTTGTACATAGGGTTGCTAGGAGTCACAAGCGACTCGATGGCATATAACAACAGTAACAACAACAACTACAGACAAAATACAATTATACAAAGAAAACTAGAACATTTCTACTATACACTATAAAAGTCCTAAATAAATGGAAAAATGTTCCATGTTCATGGATAGAAAGATTCAACATCGTGAAAATGACAATCGTATCAAAAGCCATCTACTTGTTCAACACAATCCCAATGCAGATACCAAATTCATTTCTCAAGGAGATCAAAAGAGAAATTGTCTAGTTTATTTGGAGAGGTAAGAGATCCCAAATAAGCAAAGCACTTCTGAAAAATAAAAGTGATGTGGAAGGCATAGCATTCCCTGACCTCAAAATACACAATGGTAGTAACTAAAACAACATGGTGCTGGTCCAGTGACAGGCACATAGACCAGTGGAACAGAATTAAGAACCCAGAAATGGACCCAATTATCTATGGTCTGCTGATATTCAACAAATGCAAATAACAAATAATTTAACAAATAATGCTGGCATAACTGGACTGCTTTTTGTAGAAAGATGAAACAGGATCCATATCTCACACACAAAAATAAACTGAAGGTGGATCAGAGACTTGAGAGTGAAGCCCCAAACCATAAAGTTCATCAGAGACAAACTGGGATTAAATTTAGAGGGCCCAATATAAAGAGACTGCCGAATACAGCCAGAAGCACACAATCTGGAAAGGATAAAATTGATGGGACCTTCTAAAGATTAAATCCCCGTGCTCATAAAAAACTTTATCCAATAGAGTGAAAAGAAAATCTCCTGGCTGGGAAAAAACATCTGGCAATGTCATTTCAGACAAAGGTCACATATCATAAGTTTACATAATCCTATAGTTCCTCCAGAAGACAACACCTGATAATCCAATTACAAAATGTATAAAAAATATAGAAAGACTTCACAGAGGAAGACATTCAGTTGGCCAACAAACACATGAAGAAATTTTCCAAATCACTGACAAGATAAGAGAAGCAAATTAAAACCACAAAGAGATACCATCTCACTCCAATAGAAGAGGCAAAGTTTAATAGGATAGCAAGTAATTAATATTGGAGTGGATGTGGCGAGATAGGAACTCATATACGCTGTTGACAGGATTGTAAAATGGTACAACCATTCTGGAAAGCAGTTTTACATATCCTCAGAAACCTGAACATAGAAATTGTATATGACCCAGCTATTCAACTGTTTGGAATATACCCCAAGAAAATGAGAATTTAGGCACAAATGGGAATCTGTACACCAATGTTCATAGCAGTGTTACTCACCATTGCAAGAACATGGAAATAGCCTAAATATCCAACCACAGTAGAATGAATTGAGAAATTAGGGTACATAATTTACACAACAGAATTCTTCACAGCACACAGGAACAATGATTTTGTAAATCACTACCTAACTTGGGAGGGACTGGAGAGTATTATGCTAAGCAAACTAACTCAGTCCCATAAGCATAAATACTGTATAAGATAATTACTACAGAACATGTATGAGGATTCAAGGGGTGAGTGGGGGAACAGAGGCATGAGGATGGGCCATGGTTGGTGATTATTCATGGGGTCACACAATGTGATGGGTGGAGGGAGAGGTAGGTAAAAGAAAGAGGAAAAGCAAGTGTGCAAACCAATGTATACAAAGTATAAATAAACAAGTATGCTGTTGTTAAGTGCCGTCGAGTTGTAGGCGACCCATATGAAGGAGAGTCCTCGAAGCTTGGATGCCTTTCATCCTCTCTCCAGGTTCATAGGGTTTCCGGAGGCAAGCTATTATGGAAGTGGATGCCACTCCTCCTTCCAAGAAATAAACAAGTAAAAAATAAAAAATTTATTTTAAAAAATCCATTCATAATGGGAACACAGAATATACAAAATATGAATCGAGAAGAACTGGAAGTTGTCAAAAATTAAAAGGAATGCATAAGATCAACATCGTAAGGAATTGTAAGCTAAGATTGGTAGGTAATCACCATTTTGAATCAACAATTATGTGATCTGTTATGTCAGGAATGACAGCTTGAAGATGACTGCTTTCACATTCATTGCCAAAAAGAAGATTTAAAAAATCTATACTTGAAACAAGAGGCAGTAGTCAGAACAGAACAGGGTAACACTGCATGGTTTCAAAATTGGGAAGGGTGTACACCAGGGATGCATCCTGTCTCCATACCTTTTCAACATGTATGCAGAGCAGATTATCCGAGAGGCTGGGCTCTATGAGGAGAATTGTG
>NW_006400264.1:206710-207351 GCF_000299155.1 Elephantulus edwardii
CTGGGGTAATCGGGATGGGTGTGTCAGAGGCAGTGCAGTTGGCGCAGGATAGAGCAGGGTTTAGGGCTGTTGTGCATAGGGTCGCTATGAGTCGCGAACAACTTGATGGCACATAACAACAACAACAACCCTGAAGTGCAATATTGTGAGTGGTGGAATATTACTGAAACAATTGAAAGGAAGACCTGTTAAACCAAACAACTATTATTCAACTATATACACCAACCACTAAAGTCAAAGATGAGGGCATCCACCATTTTGCAATCTGAAAGTGAATTGATCTAATGAGCTAGGAACCATTGGTCTAATAATTAATTCCAGATAAATCCTGGATGGAAACTTAGAAAATCACAGAACTAAAAAACAATGTATTTCCAATGAAAGAATTTTTCTTTTACTTTTCAAAGAGAGGAGCTAACTGGGGGGAAGGGGTGGGGAGGGAGAAAAGTGCAACGATGAATGAATGGAAATTTAAAATCTCTGTAAATGTTTTGATAGTATACTTAGAAAACCCTAAAGACTCAGCAAGAAAACTATTGGACGTACTTGACCACTTCAGCAAAGTAGCAGGATACAAGATCAACATACAAAAATCAGTTGGCTTTCTCTACCGTGACAAAAAGAATACAGAGCCAGAACTA